>NC_056728.1:1341156829-1341301829 GCF_019279795.1 Protopterus annectens | reverse complement strand
GAAAGAAGATCCTTGATATAGTGACACAATTTTTAAAAATCTAAGTCATTACTTTTTTAAATAATGCCATTGTGGAGTAGCAGTTAACCATGTTTTTGTCTCGGTTTTTATGGTTGGTTGTGTTCAGTCATTTTGATTTTACCATCATGACCAAACCACACCATCCATGGGTAAACCTTGCAAAGCCCACACATGACATTAATTATTACTTAATCATCCTCTGATTGCAGTTTTGTAAGTAACTAGTAAAGATTTCACATTACTTTTTAAAAGTAATTTACTTAAAAATGTAATTTGCACAACTCAGCTGACAACAGTCTGTCGTATGTATACTTCAAATGTGCCGTCAGATCATGTTAAACTTCATTCCTGTATTCATTGGGTCATTGCATTTTGTCCTATTAATGATGCAGAATTATTGTCATTATTTGCTTGTAGTATACCTGAAATAATATTACTGCATGCTCATTTATGTAATCTTCCAAACACTGAAGATGTGTATGAGATGTCAACTACAAATTGTGCATACCCTTTAATATAAAGTGATTTATTACTTAGGAGCACAACAAAAGGCCACAGCAGATGTTTCCTGAGTTGTGATGGTAGCTCATTCACCCATTTATACAATGTTTTTCATTCATAAACTGTGTAATTGTTCTCTATTCTATCTCCTCTTTGTATTGTTCTGATATTATGTTACAAACAAAATAAAAACTTATTTGAGAAAAAAAACAGCTATTAGAACAAGACTGTCAAAGTACTATCGTCTTGGATTACTGCTCATTTTAAATAATTGCGTGGTGCGCTCGTGCACACACACTCATGTACACACACACACACACACACACACACACACACACACACACACACACACACACACACACACACACACACACACACACACACACAAGTATCAGTGTCAGAAGGCCTTTTTTTCACCTCTTTTATGTATTGTACATTTATTTTTAAGTCAGATGAGCAAAGTAATACTGCCAAACGACTGTAGAGTATTAAATTAACTGAAGTGTTCTCTTGTTCCTGACAGCTTGTTTATTGCAGAAAGGCTGGGACGAAAGTATAATATTGCTGCCTCTGAACACATTCATCTTCTGACATGTAGCTGTACTGAAGGGTAGTTGGAGTAGGCACAGTCCAGAGTTTTCCACTTTGAATGAATTCAGCTGTTTCAGCTCTAGCACATTTTTTTTTGCTGTAAACATACTGGCGCTTTGAGTTGCAACATTTACTCTGCATGATGTGCCAGATATTGTTATACATGGTACAATAATCTCCCCTTGTCAACTTTAGTTTGAATGATTTTGGGGATACATTAGAGAACTATGTTTCTAAGCAGCATCTTTAGTACAATTCAAGCATTGATTTTGAGGAAAGACTATTTTTTCACTGTAAACAAGACTGTTTTATGAACACAGGATTTAATAGGGTTAATTTGAATGGTGCCTGTGTTAGTCGTTGCTGAATTTTGTTTGCTTTGTAGAGATTTTAGTTTCTGTAGCTAGCTGCTATAAAATGTGTCTTCAACAGACAAGGAACTGAAAACTGACATGTCTAGCCATAACTTCCTTTTGGTTAGTAAGTTGTTTGTGCTAAATCTACTTATCTCCCAATTGTGGAATTCCAAGAACTCTTAACAGTGTTCACTTCCCGTGCCACCTGAAAGTCTAAGTTGACTTCCTCTGGTTGTTGCTGTATTTCTCAAACATGAGGAAGAAATCCAACTTAAATCAGCTTCTTTCTGGATGAGGCAACATTCTCTCTCTTTCTTTCTTGTGAAATAAGTGGTACAGAATCAAATGGGTGACAGAAGTGATGTGTCCCTCAGAAGTACAAGTACAAAACAGCTATTCTCATTCGAAAAATTAAACACTAGTCACTGTAACCCTGTCTGAAGCAGTTTTGCAGAAGGAAAACTCCTCTGCACCCCATTGTGCCTTCCACTTTACCAATACTTATAAATGTGCTAACCATAGTTCTCAATCAGGGACAGATTTCAACAGAATTGGGGACAAATCAATAAATAATCAGGACACTTTTTAAAATATCAGTACTTTTAACTTGTAACATTGACAGAATAGGAAAGTGTGAATTAATACACATTTTTTGAAGTAAAGAAGTCTGTTAACTGTAATTATTTTCATTTTCATTAAGTGTAGTTCACCACCTTTTCTCCAAAAGTCCAAAAGGAATGATTATGAGGGACAGAGCTTACATCTGAGTCAAAATCAGAGACACTTGAGAAGTATGCTGCTAGGTCTGTGATTGTTGTGTCTTTGAGCATGTAGGATTCTCCAAGATTCCACAGACTTGAAATATGTAAATACACACACACACACACACACATATATATATATATATATATATATATATATACACACACGCACATATATATATATATATATATATATATATATATATATATATATATATATATGTGTGTGTGTATATATAATTTATTTATTTTATTTTACATTTGTTGACTGGGCTAGTCCAGCTGGATATATGTCCATTTTCAGTGGAGGCCCGGGGAGAAAAGCTCCACAAATTACAACAACATAAAAGGTCAAGACAAAGACAATAACAGTATAATTTGGTACATAAGTTTAACAATTATAGTACAAGCCTAAGATTATGTAGAAATGGTGTAGTACAAATCTTTATAACATATTACAAAATTAGATACACCTAGTAAGTTATGATAAGAGATACTAAGGTCTCACAAAAACCTAAGAAAGAAAAACACTAGAGATCAATAGATAGAGTATAGAAGAACAGCAAACAAGGATGGATTTCTAGTGTTATTTAACACATAGGTTGTGATACTATATGAAGGTGTTTGATCATTCCACAGTATATACTTATTTACATGAGAAAAAATTCTAAGGAAGGTTAAGCTCACTAAAAATTAGTGAGACAACACAAGATCATGATCGTGGGAGGCTAGTTAATAGTTAGGTACTTAGTCTGGGTTAACACAGGGGCATAGCCAGTGTGATTTGAGGTAGGGTTTAAGCTTGCTTTTAAATAAGCTGACAGAGGATATTGAGGTTAGCTGGCTTGGGAGGATGTTCCAGGCTTTACTTACTGTATTGGAGAACAAGGTGTCACCAGCTAAGTTGTTGGATTTTGATATTTGTACAAGTAGGTTATTAGCTGAGCGTAAGGTCTTGAGGTTATTATAGGGGGGGTGACTAGGGATGTAAGTATGGGTGTATTTTGAGGTAAATACAGGATCGTATGGGCTACTGTTAATTGATTGAAAAGTATTAAATTTGGCAGCTCTAACCATCCTAACTGATTCAGATTGATACAGTGATGAGTTCTATAGGAGGACCCAGCTGCAAATCTGGCAATATTGATGTAGGAGGATGTAAGTTTACTCAGATTACTTCTACATATTTTGGTATAGATAGGGGAGGCATAGAGCAAGGTAGAGATGAGGTGGGTACAAGCAATAGTAACCCTGGCTGGAGGTGTAAGAAAGGGTTTTATTCTATAGAGGGAACCTAGTTTCTTGTTTACTATTTTTATGGTGTTATTAATGTGAGGTTCAAAGGACAAGTTGTTATCTATTAGTACCCCGAGTAGTTTGGTGGTTGGTTCAGGAGATATTATAGTTCCATCATTTGAAGTAATAGTAAAGTTAAGTGGGGAGGTTCTACGGGTGGGGGTAAATAGTAGCATTTTGTTTTTGGGGTTAAGGATAAGACGTCTTTGTAGGAGCCAGTTTTCAACTGTACTAAAGGTCATTTGGGTTAGTGACTGAAGTTCTGATTGAGAAGCAGCAGCATATGAGTGTGGAGTCGTCAGCGTATTGGATACAGTCAGCTTGAGGAATTACAGAATGAAGGTCATTTGTAAAGATAGAGAAGAGTAATGGGCCTAATATAGATCCTTGCGGGACCCCTAGAGTGACTGGGAAGTGGGAAGATAAAGTATTTTCCCATAGTACAGCCTGTTGCCTGTTATGTAGGTATGATTGGAACCACTGTATAGTATGGTTGTCCAATGACAGGTTTTTGAGTGTGTCTATAATGAGGTGGTGATTCACCATGTAAAATGCTTTGGACAGGTCAATAAAAACAGCTGAGGATAGAGTATCAATATTACGATTACTGTTAATATGGTTAGTGAAGGATAAGAGAGCAGAGGTGGTGCTATGAAATGATCTAAAGCCATGTTGACAGGGTGCTAATAAATTGTGATTGAGTAGGTAGGTTAACAGTTGTATGTGTATACATTTCTCCATTATTTTTGCCAAAGGAGATAGAATAGCTATGAGCCTATAATTGGACAACTCTTTGGAGTTACCGCCCTTATGCAGGGGAATTATGTGAGAGACTTTCCAGATTAGGGGAATAGATCCTTCAGAAATAGTTCTGTTAATGAGGATGGATATGGGGTAGGCTATGACTTTAGCAGCTTTTTGCAGGTATTCTGCAGGTAATTTAGCAGCAGAGAGAGTAGTGGGTTTAAGTTTCTGTATGAGGTTACAGATAAGTGAAGTGGGCACTGGCTGAAAATGAAATTGATGAGAATTATTGGTAAAGGTTGTGGCAGAGCCTGGGATGCTAGGGGATAGCTGGTTGGCTAGGGATTGTATGGTTTCAGTGAAAAAAGTATTAAATGAATCAGCTATTTGGATGGGATTGTTGTGATCAGAGCCAGAGGGAGAGGGAGTACTTGAGCATCCAGGGTGTAGGAGGTTATTGAGACCTCGCCAGAATTTTTGGGGATTATTTTGGTTGGTTTGTTGTAGTTGGTAGTAGTAGTTTCTTTTATCGGCTAATATGGCTTTTTTTGTTTAATTTCTTAGCTGTCTGAATTGCAGGTGGTCTGAGGAGCTTTTGTTGAGCCATTTGGCCCATTGTTTATTTCTTTGGAGGATTTTTTGTTTGGTCGTTTTGGTGAGCCATGGTGCCAGTTTGGTTCTAATTCTAACTTTGCGTAATGGGGCATGGCTGTCTAAAATGGTTAGAAATTTAGAGTTAAAGTATTTCACGGCATTATCTATTGGGAGGTATTTCAGAGGTGACCAGTCACAGGTGACTAGTTCAGCTTGAAAGTGAGCAGGGTTAAAATTTTTGGTAGTGCGAATAGTTCTACAGATGGTAGAGTTTAGGCTGACAGTTTTTGTTCTGATTAAATAGGTAAGCAAGTGATCACTTATGTCCTCAGGGAGGGTGCCTGTTTTATAGTTTAGTTGGGGGGTATTAGTGAGTATCCAGTCAAGGGTACTAGTTTTGTTGTTAGTTTTATCGGTGCGGGTTGGGGATGTTATAGTTTGGGTAAAACCATATAAGTTGATATGAGTAGAAGGCTGCTCAGATATACAGGAGTTCCAGTTAATGTTAAAATTTCCAAGTATAATGGTTTCTTGGGGGTAGTTACTCGAGAGCCACCTGAGGATAGCCTCTAATGTGTTGATGTTATTGCCTGGGGGAAGATAGACACATGATAGATATATGGCTTTGCTTTTGTTAAGCTGAACCTTAGTTAGAAGAATTTCTGCATTGTTGCAAAGTGGAGGTTTGGAGTCTAACAAGGTAACTTATAATCCATTCTTATAAAGTATGGCTATGCCTCCTCCTTTTTTAGTGTTACGGTCACGTCTTATGATATTATAGCTAGGGGGGTAGAACTGCACTGTCTTGTATTGATGGATTAAGCCATGTTTCAGACAGACAGAGGATGTCAAAGGAATAAACATCAATAAGGGCATGCAGGTGAGCTATTTTGTTATTGATGCTACGAATATTAAGATGAGCTTTCAGGAGAGAGTTGAGGGGCTTGGTAAGTGTCTGTGTGATTGAATTTGTTGCTGTATCAGGCTGTGTAGCTGAGATAGTGGTAGGACCTGGGTTAGGGTGTATATCACCATCTAACAGGGAGTGGACCTGAACTTTTAGGATGAGTTGTAGAAGTTTAAAAATTAGGTTCTTATTTTTTCTAGCTAGTGGGTTACATTGAGAGATGTGATGGAGTCTATGAAATATGGCTGCTGAGTACTTAGCTGAGCTGGGGAGGTTGCTAACACTATGAGTGGAGCTGGGGGTAAGGACAGAGGTGTGCGTGATGTGGGTATGCAGTCCTAGGAATCTATGGTGTTTGTAGAGAGTAAGTAGATAGGGAATGATAAGTATAATTAGGAGTAGTAATAAAGGTAAGGGTTTACAGGATCCTTGAGCCATTTGTTTAGGTTAAGGTGGTTAAATGTAGGGATATTTGTGGATATAGTGGTAGGGTAAGGGATAAAGGTAAATGAGTGATGGTTCTTTAAGGGGGAGGAGATAGGGGTAAAGTGAGAATATAATAGAGGTAATAGCACTTTAAGGGGAGGAGTTAGAGGTTGGTCCTAATGCATAGGGGTGTGGTAGTTAGAGTATAAGTTTAGGATCACTGGGGGTGGGTGGGATTTGGGGGCAGGGTAGGGGAGCGGAGTGAGCCCGCAGGGCGAACGGAGCGGGAGCCACAGAGGAGTTCACCCTAGGAAAACAGTCAGAGGAGCAGTAAGCAAAGGTAAGTAAAGTAGCAGAGGGTAAGGTGACACAATGCCTTGATAATAGAATATGCAGAGAGGGTTGGCAGTGAAGAATATTAGAAGAAAGAAAGAATAGAGTGGGAGTATTAGCTCTTCCAGAATATTAGAATCCAAGAGCCTGTAAGTTACTTAAAATTGGAGTCAGAATGGTGGTCTAAAGGAAACTATTCCCCTCTAGTGGACAAAAGCTGTATAGCAGAGGCAATATATACTGAGAAAAGAGTGCAGGGCAGTAAGTATGCTATAGAGGATTGAAGAGGAAGAACAGTAAAAATACTTGTAGTCTAAGAAGGGGGAAGGGGTGACAGGTATGGGAGCAGATAGTGTGTATATATATATATATATATATATACACACACACACATATATAGTGTGTATATGCATATATAAACATATATATCTGTTTATAAATATACATATGGATCTACTTCATTTTGTCTCATAACCAGATATTCGAAATTCACAATGTTGAGACCATTACAACGAAAGTCACATAAGCGAAAATTTAAAACAACGAATCCCAGAACATCGCAAATGGGAAAAATCGCATAAGCAAAAGTTAAAACAATGAATCTCAGAACATAGGAAATGGCAAAACAACTAAACCTACAATTTCTACCTACATTCAGTTTTGCAGGGGGGTACCCCCCACACACCCTGCAAATTAAATATGCCAACTCCAAGATCGCACCACCTTGAAGGAAACAAAACAGTCTACCAATCGCTTAATAACTCTCTTCACACTCCAACCCTATTACAAAGCACAGTACTGACTACACCTTCCCCCTTCACCAAGATATCCCTCAGCATTATAACTAAAAATTTTAATTACTAAACACCAGCTGCACATACATTAAAACTTACACCCCTACACTAACCACCACGTTCCTAAATACAGCACCACAGTACTTTAGGCTTAAATCTACATTCAAAACTAATTACATAAAAAAAACTAAAACATCTTTTACCTTTTAAATGTTAAACTTACACAAATTCTTCCACAAACATCTAAACAATTAAGCGACAATTCCGCCATAGTTGCGTACATCCTCCCTCCAAAACCTTAAAGAGACAGCGCAGCACTATCTAACCTACTCTTTACATTTCCCATTCTGGTTCTATATTCCACAATGCGATCTTCTGACTTTTAGCTAAACTGATTTTTCATGCTTATGGACTCGACATTGTGACGTTTGATGATATAGTAATACAATAAAGTTAAAGAGATCTGTATATATATATATATATATATATATATATATATATATATATACACACACACACACACACACACGTATGTGTGTGCATACACAAATACACACACACACATATATATATATGTGTGTGTGTGTGTGTGTGTGTGTGTGTGCATGATTTATTTAAAGTTTGTGTACAGTGGTAGACCCCTGATCACATGTGACCATTTTCATTCTCCGCTCAGTAATACAAAGAATGCCAGAAAGACATTTAGTCAGAAATTTTAAGAACGTAATGAAAATAAATATATGTGAAATACCATTATTTGATGACAAAAATATAAAGAGTATATCACAGTTGTAATATGCATTATTTACAACAAATCAAAACAAATGTCATATAGAAAGTAAGGTGTCTATGCTATAATTACAACTGTGTGTTTTCTAGATAAGAATGATACAATAGTTGATTGGAATGAAGGATGTTAGAGTCTGAGTTGGAGAAGCTATAATAAACAAAATATTATGTGAATGAGAAGTATAGATTGGTGCAGTAGAATGTGTCATATAAGGATCAGTAAGAGTGTTACTAGCTAGGAAATCTGCTTGAAGTTCCTTCTGGATGCTGGGTACTGAGTTGCTTATATGAAATAGTACCGTCACCTATGTAGAGTAGGATGGAGAGGAGTTAAGTCAAGTGGAAGTTTAGTTATTAAGCTGGAAGAAACTTTATATTCGCATAGTCATTTGAGTCCATTAACACAATCCCTCATCCTTGTCTGGTTTCATGACAAAGATTTTGTTATCATTCTTTATAGTACTAAGCAACTTCTTCTTTTCAGGGGTTAAATTACTCTTATTATAGGTTTTCTGACTACAGTACAACTTGCAGACTTCCCTCTCACAAGTGTTTTTTTTTTTCAAACAGTTGAATAAGGGGATGGTAAGGAGACTTGAAAGAAGTTATTTTAAATTTCCTTACCTTATTTGACTATGCTTGAGCATTGTAAAAGGATACAAAATTCAACTTCCTGATAAGCAGTCTAAAGTTGATCAAATAATCAATCCGAGAACTAAGACCCTTTCAAACAGCTTAAAATATGTTTGCATAATAGGACGGTCAAGCCACTATAAATTTTAAATCCATTGCGGCTATGTACCACTTTGTCCAACTCGCGAGTCATTAAACATCTCCTTCTTCTGCCTCTACCCTATCTCTTCTTTTAGCCCCCTCCCCCCCGTGATCTTTGTCCAGTCTGCCTTGCCCCATGATTGTTCAGATTGCTCTGTATGCTGACAACAATGGAACACTTTCACATTTAATGGTTTGGTTTAGGAAGGACTTGTTACTTTCAGCTGATGATTCGCATGTTGAAAATGTATCTTTAGTTACTACTTGAACATTGTTGGAGAAACTGGACTTAATGATTATCTGTCAGTAAGCAGCAGCTTTAAATTATGTGCTGCCAACCTCTAATATACCTCAAGAAACAAAAGCTGATGTTGAAATAGATAGTGAAATGAATATTAAACATTAAATATCAACTTTATCTTACTGAAATATTTTATATATATTTATTTGTTCAGCTTTTGTATAAACCTAAATGCTTTTACTATCTATTTATCTGCATATTCTTTACCCATTAATATTTAATAATCACTTTTTAAGGTGGGGGAATAAACAATCAAATTCAAATTATGTTTTTTTAAATACACTTTTATATATACAATGGATATAAAAGTGTACACACCCCTGTTAAAATGCCAGGTTTATGTGACATAAAAAAATGACACCACAATAAATAATTTCAAAACTTTTCCCACCTTTAATGTGACCTATAAACCTGTACAATTCAATTGAAAAACAAATCTTTTAGGGGAAAAATATAAAAATAAAAAACTTACAATAAGCTGGTTGCTAAGTGTGCACATCCTTAAACTAATACTTTGTTGAAGCACCTTTTGATTTAATTACAGCATTCAGTCTTCTTGCTTAAGAGTCTATCAGCATGGCACATCTTGACTTAGCAATACTTGCCCACTCTTCCTTGCAAAAAACGTTCCAAATCTGTATATATTTTGATGAAGTTATGTTTATATTTATATCATTTACGGTTTCATCAGTGTAAGTGTACATTGTTATTTATTATTTATGGCTCAGAGGTTTGTAGAATTAAATGTGTATTTTTAATCAGAACATTTGGGTCACACAATATGGAGGTTATTTATTTATTTATTTATTTATTTATGGATGCCATTGGAGATGTTGCATGGGTTCCAAAGAAGTCCATTGTAATGTTGTTAAGGACAAAAGCACTTAACCTTTGTTGTCCAGTAAAATATTTTATTTTAGTTGGACTGCAGTCAATTTTTGTGGTGGATTTTGAGCAGCAGGACTGATTATTTATCTTGATTTCCTGCTGCTGCTAGCTTTTATTGGTAGTTAATGAGGGATCGCACACTACCTGTTTTCATAAAGTCACTTAGTCTTAAGACCATATAAAACATTGCAAGAAACAAGTGTAGTATCAAAACGCGTAGGAACATCCAAATTACTGCAGTCAAAGATAAGTACCAAGCGAAACACACTGACAGCACTTGTAGAGGACAAACCTTTTATTTGGAGACAAAAATGAGCGCTTTCGCGTGGACATCCACGCTTCATCAGATAATTTACTGAATATGCCTTCTGAGTTTAAATACAGTTTTAGAAGGCGGGAAAGAATGCTCATTAAACAATTAACCGCATTCAACAGTCAATCTAAACAAATTAAAACAAGACCTTTTAGTTACTTTAAAAGGCCTGCACTTAAAATAGATCCATATGCTGACTTCAAAACAATGTCTTTTTCTTTCTATGCCCTTGAAAATAGCACTGAAAACAACACTAAGCATATGTTAAAAATCCTTATATGCAGGCTAATTAAAATTTTGTATGTAAAACTAAATCATTAGAACATTGCATTATCATTTCTCTCATGCAGAGATAAATACGTTAAACACCCTAGTGGCAATAGATGGCAATGACAACAAATGTTACTAAATTTAACATTTTAAACAAAACTGATAGAACCCTAAGGTATTAATCATGTATACAGAATTATAAACCTGGATGTATAAATATATCACTATGTACCATACTTGTATGACTTTCATATATACCTCATAAAAATAGAAATACAAAACAAGTTTCTTAAAACTATACATATAAAAGCAAGAAGAGTTAGACTATCATGTGGAGCATATCTAAAGTGCTGCATCAAGCACTAAGAATGTATAAATCATATTTGTTTACTCTCCTTACTATTCACTGAATTACAATATATCACAATCAAGTATAATCAACATATTATTATTTGTTATACATTTATTTAAATAAATAAATCATTAAATAAATAAATATTTAAATAAATAAGTTAATTAAAACTAATAATCAAATTGATAAATACTGAGGTGCCAGCATAGCTCTGATTGAATAGCCTATAGTGTTGATATATATATAACCACTGGTATAGGTACTCTTATTTATTAAATATATGTATGGTTAACAGGTGAAAGTGTACAAGTTGGATTATCTTAAATGGATAACATTTAGTAAAAAGTTCCATAGGATGGGGGCACAAAAAGAGCCTTCGATCTATTTCTTAGATACTAATGCTGGTTTAATCGACACATAATTATTAATGCCTGGTTCTATGTGTGCACCCAACCTTAATATCCAGTTAAGTTCCATAAGTGCGAGATGGTTCTCTTTGTCTCCTCCTCTGTCATCCTGTTTTACTTTTTGTAGGACCCTAAAACAAAATGTGTGTGTGGGAAACTCTATAACATGTTTCGCTAAAGCATTGGTATCATTTGCCTTGCGTATATCATATAGATGATTATAAATACGCTCATGCAGTTTCCTCTTTGTGAGTCCTACATAAAATGCCTTACATTTATTGCAAGTTGCGAGGTATATCACATTGGAAGTATTGCAGTTTGCCCAAAAGTACGGTTTAAAAACATAATCACTAGTAGGATGTTGAAAATGTTGTGTTTTTGTGATGAATCTACATCTGTTACAATTGTAACAAGGATGAGTACCAAACTCCTTGGTGATGGTAATATTTTGTGTATTAGTATCATATTGTTTTCTAAGATGTGAGTCATCACATAATAATCTCTTAAGGTTTTTACTATTTTTGTAAATAAACCTAGGATATTTACCAATGATGTTCTTAGTCTGAGGGTCTGTAGCTAAGATATGCCAGTTATTGCTAATAACTTGTTGTATCTTTTTAATATCACTGGTATAGCTGACAATATAGTTGATGTAATTATCTCTTACTC
The DNA here is from genome assembly GCF_019279795.1 of Protopterus annectens. NCBI lineage: Eukaryota > Metazoa > Chordata > Ceratodontiformes > Protopteridae > Protopterus > Protopterus annectens. Next base: position 1,341,289,742 of record NC_056728.1, on the reverse strand, counting down.
CATTCTTCCTATATGATCTAAAATTTCCTTTTGTATGTCTCAAAATGGGATCTTCCTTATCCACCGAATTGATATCGCCCAAGACTTCAGATCTAACGCTCTTGACCATAGAAGGATTGTAACCTCGATTTATAAATAGTTCCTCCATATAGTGTGCTTCCTTACTCAAATCTTCAGTATTACTACACAATCTTTGGATTCTTATAAATTGGCTTTTAACAATAGCTTGGAAGGTATGTCGGGGGTGCATGCTGTTGAAACATAGCATGGAATTCTTCCATGTGGGTTTTCTATATAAAGTAGTGTCTATCTTACCTTCTTTATTGAGTCTTAATGTGACATCTAAGAAGTTTATTTCTTTATCAGAGATGTCTTGTGTAAATCTTAAAAATGTAGTGGTAGTATTCAGAAACTGCATGCATGACTCAAATGAGGTCTGTGTGCCTTCCCAGATGACTATAACATCGTCGACAAAACGCCTATAGAATTTGATGTGCCTGAAGTCTTCATGTGTAAAAAGATGTAATTTCTCCCACCATAAAACCATTAAATTGGCATAGGTGTTTGCCCAGGGGGTGCCCATGGCTACCCCCCACTTTTGTAAATAAGTTGAGTCACCAAACATAAATACGTTATTATATAATACCAGTTCCAATAGCTGGTCTACAAGTATAATTCTGTCATTGGAAAAACTGGTATCTTTGGATAGTAGCTCATTTATATACTGCATTCCTATGTCATTGGGTATAGAGGTGAATAGGTCTTTAACATCCAAGGTGATAAGAAGGTGTGTTTGTTGACAATCTACAGTTAATTCTCTTATGTCTTTCAGGAGATCATAAGTGTCTTTGAGTATGGTTGATGATTGTTCCACTACAGGTCTCAAAATCTTTTCTAACAGTTGAGAGACATGTGCAGTTATCCACTTATCTCCCGATACTATAGGTCTCAAGGGGACCGGGTGTATACCTTTGTGCACCTTGGGTATCCCTTTTATTATAGGAATAGTGGGATGTTCTATATGTAAGAATTCATAGGCTTCCTGGCTAATCTGTCGATACATGAGGAGGTCATACAGGACATCTTTGACCATTTTAATGATTTTTATTGCTTCCTTAGATGTAATAGGACTGTATGTATCAGCCTCTGATAACAATCGAACCATGCTGTCAATATATTCTTGACTGTCTAGTACTACCACTCCCCCTCCTTTATCAGCTGGTTTGATGACAATTTGGGTATTTTGTTTAAGCTCATTGAGGCAGCGATTTTCCTGTGGTGTTAAATTATGATATCTACCTTTCTTATCTGCCTCACTAAAAACTGTGTAGTACTGATTTTCGCACGCTCTGAGGAAACATTCTATGTGCAAGGGCATAGCTGGAACAAACGTGCTTGATGTTCTAAACAATACTTTTTCTGGTTCATACACTGTATCATCTTTAAATAACAATTTTAAAGAGAGCTTCCTACAAAACAATCTAAGGTCAAGTAGCGTATCAGTTAAAGTTGCCGGCGTGGCCGGTATAAAGCTCAAACCTCTATCTAGTACCTGTATGACAGTCCGGTCCAAAACAAGACTAGAAAGGTTAAACAGTAACCCAGAAGTCAGTACTTTTTTCTCCGATTCAGTCCTGGCGATTCCGCTGAGTTCTTCCTTTTTCGGGAACCCCTGCTGTGCGATCGTCCCCTGTGTGTGAATAAGTTATGGGTCGTTTCTGATAAGGTAAAAAATTAACCAAGGACGGTAAAGCACTGGATGTATTCTTCGGTATGGCTCCCATGGGTACGGAAGTAGTCTGTTGCAAAAATGCCTCCTGGTTGGGAGGAGGCGTGTCAATATAGCCAGTTTCAGTTGGATTGTGTTCTGTTGATATCGTCACTTCCGCTTCCCTGGTTACTATGGAGGCAGGCGTTGATGGCAACTCTGGTGCTACAATATGATTAGCAACTAATTTCTTGGATGATTGAGCAGTGGCGGTTTCTGACTGCGATGTAAAATCCTGCTGGTTAGAAGCCTGATGTCTCGGCCAAACAAATACTTGGCCCTTCTGAAAATCCTGATGGTCACGTATTAATCGCACACTACCTGTTTTCATAAAGTCACTTAGTCTTAAGACCATATAAAACATTATTGAAAATTAGAACATGAAGGTTATCTTTTTTGTGTGTCTGACATAATTTCATCTGCTTGAGTCCCTTCTGCAATGATGTAATCCTTCATTTGTGGGATTGTAGTCACATATAACTGAATGGTTCTGAAATGTCAGCCAGGTGATATGTTTTGAGAACATGCTACAGCGTTATCGTAGTGCTAAGATGCATACTACAGTAAGCATTTCAGAACTTATTTTACTAAAACTATCTTGAACTAGCCATCATTTACTCCGACTTAAATTTCTGTCACAGACATGATGACCACCTTTACAAGGGGAAAATGTAAAGCTGAGCTCAAAAATAAAAGAATCAATTTAATTTGCAATCATAAAAAAGTTGCCATTGTTGTAATGTGTATTTACTTAGGAAAACACACACATTGTTCACGTTTGATGACATGGTTTCTTTAATGGTAGTAGAATAATTTTCCCTTTGTCTTTACTTGTTCATAAGAAATATGTCTTCACCTCTCTCTGAATCTGCAAAAATTTTTTTTTGAATTCCACAATAAATGTTCCTTAATCTGAATATGGGAAGAAAAAGAAGAAAAGAGCAGGAACAGTAGGTAACAGTACATTTATATGGACACAATAATATATTCTACTGCATTTCTTTTTTTAAACACATTTATTGAATTATCACTTGTGACATAGGCAAACTTGCATTTATCTATGTGATATAATCAATCCAACATTATATAAATTGTTCAATTCCTGCCTACTCTTAAACCTCATTCCTCTTCCAAAACATTTTTTTCTGGAAGTATTATTCTCACAATTTCCATTTCATTTTATGTAATTAACTCCTTCACTACTTCCTGTTCTTTTACCTGTTATAATATTCACTACTTCTAGTACAGTTGGTTTAGACTTTGATTTCCATTTTCTAGTAATTGTTTTTTGGCAGCCACCAGAATTTAACAGAATCCTATAGTTATCATGCAATATTTTATATGCCTCACTAATTATCCTTTTTTAATAGCAGCTTCTAATCTTGATTCCACTAAAAACTGTACCAGTGCTGATCTTTTACTTAGGATCCCCAGTCCCTTTCTCTTTGCTTATACTCTGATATCAGTCATTGATATAGAAGGCAATCCCTAGCTCAGTCCAAATGTATTCTTGGCCTCACCAATTATGTTACATTTCCCTCTCTAACTATTTGCTCCCAGTACCTTGGTTGCTTTGCTATTTTAAATGCTAGCCCCCTCTTGCCTATTCTGTGTACCCCTAATTGCAGTCATTCCTATTGGCAGAATCTTCTTTCTCCATTCCAATTTTGGCTTCATTCTTAAAATACTTTTTGCTACTTTAGAACTATAATATTCTGTATGGCTATTGTTGTTTTCCTTAAGGATTTGCATCCAGAATCCCAGTCTCCTTATTTCTTGAGCTTCCTTTCTGTTTTATCACTATCTTTCTACTCTGAATGATATCTTTCTGCTTGTGCTATGTATTGAATTTCCGAGTCCCTTATTTTCTTTGCCAGTGGTTCTGAATATAATTCAAGTAACAGAGGGGAAAAAGGACACCCCTGTCTGATTCCTCTGTTCAGACACAACTTACCAGAAAAGAACCCTTCCACTTTGATTTTTGCTTCCAATCCCTCATATAACCTTCTAATTAACCTTTAGGAAATACAAATGCTTCCATTGGTCTACTGATACAATCCCAGCTTACTCTGTTGAATGCTTTCTCTACATCAAGACACACTAGTAATATTGGCATTTTCTCACATTCTGCTTTCCTCTGGATAATCATTCTTCTGTTAATGCTGTTAAATGTTTGCCTCCCCTCCACAAAACCACATTGGTCTGTATCTATCAATTTTGGCATCACATTTGTCATTCTTGTAGCCATTATATACATGAACACTTTATTGTCACATTTTAAAATTGAAATGGGCCTATATGAAGCTGGTCATGTTTACACCCTTCATCAGCATACAAAATCACAACACATTAACACATTTAAATAGAGGACCATTATAATCACATGATCAAGCCAGCCATTAAAAGGACCACTATAATTAAATATGCAAATTCAATTTAAAAACATCTAATAAAATTAATTTTCATGCAGTTACTTGTTAAAAGCAATTGATAATCTTTTGTTGCAAAAAGAGTATGAGTGGATAGTGCGACTACAGGCTGATAAGTATCCAGGCCTTAATGGGACAGTCAGTTTAAAACCAGTTTTGACCAAGAGGCAGAGAGAAAATTTATAGTATTAAGTGTATAGTATTTCTAAATGTGTAGATGTAATTATTTGTCTATATACATATGTAACAGTTTTTTGTACTTTTTTATACTTATGTATTATGCTTTTAACAAGTAACTGCATGAAAATTAATTTTATTAGATGTTTTTAAATTGAATTTGCATATTTAATTATAGTGGTCCTTTTAATGGCTGGCTTGATCATGTGATTATAATGGTCCTCTATTTAAATGTGTTAATGTGTTGTGATTTTGTATGCTGATGAAGGGTGTAAACCTGAAAGCTTCATTAAAAGTTTCTTGTTTGTGACTATCATGTGCTGTGGATGTTTATGGTATATAGTACTTCTGGAGTATTTCTGCCTATATGAAGCTGGATCAGATGGGTCTTTACCCTCTTGGTATTAGAGCTGCCACAGCTTTCTTCCTAGATGTTGGTGCCTCCCCTTCTTTTAAATTGCTGTTAAATAAAACCTTCCATCTTCCAAATTTCCATAGGTATACCATCTATTCCTGGAGACTTTCTTGCAGGTTGGTTATACATCACCATTTTAATCTCATTTTCTCCCATCTTAAACGCTAGTTGTTGAGTCTCATCAACCTCAGACTTTGGCATATTTAAGTCTTCCATGAATATAGCCATATGTGCTTTTTCTTGACTTCACTACTTCTCTGCTTTATACAGATTTTTATAAATTCTTTGAACTATATCTACTCTATAGGATATGTGGTTATTTTTCCTGTTATAAGCTCCCTAATTTTTTGTAACAGCCCTTTCTTCTTTCTGTTGCTTAACTTACACTGAAAGTTTTTGTGTTCTGGAGAAATTATCAAAAACCAGTTGCTTAACAGCAGTCTTTCTTAACTCATGCATAATATCCAGGTGCTCACTTATTTTCTCTTTAGCACTTTGCAATTGCGCCTCTTCTTGTTCTGTGAGACTCTCCATATTCTGCAATACCTTAACCTTTGTCACACTCTCTACTTAACCTTTGTCAGACACTCTAAATAATTCTTGTTGCTTCTTAACCAGATCTGTTTTTCTTTTGTTTTACCCTGTTTAGTAAGTAAAAATGCTTGACTGTATGAAGGGAGAGACATGATCCATCTTGCTGATTATGTGCCTCAGACTGGTACGAGCCTAGCACTGAGCAGCATGCTACCTTCTCCAAGGACTGTCACTTTAAAAACAGAAAATGATTGATTTTAGCAATTGGCTTAGCTTCTCGTCAGTACAAGGGGGTACAATATTTGACAGCCTGGGTGGATGGTTGATAGACCACACTACTTTACCATGGATGGTCTGCAGTTCTCCCCCCATGCTTTTAGATATTAGCAAATACCTTTCCACCCCTATAGTGCCTTTTTTAGGCAATGACAAACTGATAAACCTAGTGACATAACTGAACCTATGAAGCAATATCTGAAGGTGGTACTGCCCAATACTAGACGTCTTAACAAGAAACTCTGCTCCCTGCAAGTCTTCCTCTCCCTGGAGACTGTAGACATCTGTGTAGTAATGGAGATATGGTTTAAAGTCATGGAGAGTACCCCAGCAATACAAGGTTATAATGCCTTTCGCATCTTTAGACCGGCTACTGCACATGAGGGCTCTAAAGGTGGATTCTGTCTATATTAAAAACAGCTTCACATCCATACTAGTTAGTATTTGATCATACATATGCAACTCACCATAAACAGGGTCTTGTACCATATCCTTGCAACTTGTAGGTCCCCCTCCATGTCCCAGGAAATGCATACTACCTATCTCAGTGTGGTAGAGTCCCTGACTGCTCAACCTAATACAATATTCATGGGGAATCTCAACTACCTCTCTATAGACTGAGAGTCCTACATTACTTCTAATGCACAAGCTCAGCGATTCCTAAACTTTGTTAATATCAACATCCTGAAACAGTTGTCCCATTCTCCTACCAGGGGTACAAACATCCTTGAACTTGTACTTATTAACATGGGGTTGATGTTCCTCACCCAGTGTAATGTCTTTGCTTGTCAGACTTGACCATAAGGCAGTATTGCTTGAAATAAAAATTAAATTTGGGGGACCTAGAGAAACCAAAAACCTTTAGGAACTATTCCAAGCCTAACCTCTCACAATTGACACCTTGGCTAAATTCTTAGCACCCACAAACTTAGTAAACACTGTAGCATATCCTGTTCTATTTACAACACCTCTGTATGACCATATTGATAGCTGTATAGTGCAAGCTGTGCCTACTTGTATTAAGAATAAGACAAACTCAGAAGACAAACCACCCTGGTGGAATCACAATACCAATCAGTTATCCAGCAAATGAGAAAAACCCTGGGAAAGTGTAGGAGGAGCAAAACCCTGCATAATAAAAGCCCCCTGCCCAGTCTAAACAGGCAATTAGGAGGGTAATGAATAGTTTAAAGGCTAAATTTAATGAGAAAATAGCTTCTCAGGCAAAGGGCAGTCACACAACTGTCTACAGCTATCTCCATAGCCTCAGGGGGAAATACACAACAATGTGCAGAACTTATTGTAAATGGCATCACCCACACTGAACCAAAGGCCATTGACAACCTTTTGGCAGACAGGTTCAGCTCAAATTTCTCTCCCCACTCCCCCCTGATAGTCCAAAGGACGTACTGCATACCACAATCCCCCCAACCATTATTAGGGAACAGGTCATCGGTACACTTTCCAAGGCCAAAAACTGCATTGTTGACCCCAAATAACATCCTGGGATGTTTAATAAATAGCATGAAACATGACCTCTCTGGTCCATTGAATCACTTTTCATCAGGTGCCTACAGCCAGGTTTTGTGCCCAAGGAATGGAAGAGACATACAGTCATTTACCTGCACAAAGAAGGTCCAGTAGCTATCTGAGTAGCTGCAGGCTCATAAGTCAACCAATCTCATATGTAAGGCCATGGAAAAAACCCTGGGCAAGTGTAGGAGGAGCAAAACCCTGCATAATAAAATATCCTTTCCTCTGCACTCTTTATTGATCTTTCAAAAGCATTTAATGTGGTTAACCACTAGATACTTATCAGTATCCTCAAATCCCTTTCACTAGATGCATCGGCTATAAAATGGTTCCAATCCTACTTAGAATATAGACAGCAGGCTGTGCTATGGGACAACAATCCATCTCCCCATCACCCTTGGTGTCCCTCAAGACTCCATATTAGGACCTCTTCTATTCTTTATTTTTATTAACGACCTTCACTTAGTAATTCCTCAGACGACCTGTATACAAAATTCTGATGATTCCACATTAATATGCTCAGCCACTTCTACATCTGAACTACAGTACCTAACTCAAAAGGTGGTTAATACAGAAGAACAATGGTTTACACAGCGCTGCCTCCTCTTGAATCCCAAAAAATCAAAACTTTTGCTTTTCACCCCTACCTGGAAGTCTTCCCCAGTAGATTTCACTGTCATATCTAATAATGGTACTCTCATATCTCCAGATCCAACTACCAAACTCCTTGGATTAACAATAGACAACAACCTTGACTACGACACTCACATTCATAACACAATTAAAACTGTAAACAGAAAACTGGTCTCCCGCTATAGGATCAAACCCTTTCTTACCCCAGCAGCCAACACAACTATAGCTGACACCTATCTAATCTCTACACTTCTTTATGCCTCACCCATTTATACTAATCTGTCAAAAAATAACCTCAACAAACTTGAAACATCCTGCAATAACATTGCCAGATTTGCCACTGGCAATCCTTTTAGAACCCACCACTGTTACAATTTAAAACAGCTAGGCTGGCTTGAGCTTCAAAATCAGCTAAAATTTCATCAGTTTACCATTGCCCACAAGACCCTTTACCAACCTACTAATACTCCAATACTTTCTACACTCATAACCCCCTACACATATCTTAATACCTTATGCTCTTTAAATAAACTACTTGTTTTTATAAGTAAATCCAGCAACCCGGCCGGAGACACACTGTCCTCTAACACTGTTGGAAAAAAATGGAACCTACTTCCCAGTGAACTTGCATCATTGTCCTCATTATCACCTTTCAAATATAAACTGAAATTATACCTTACAACTCACTGGTTATGCCCCTGTACTAACCCAGACTAACTTTCCCTATCTATTACTAGCTACTGTTTCCTAATACTTTTCTGTACTATGTCTAGTTTGCTTGTTAACAAAGAGAATTTTATCTTGTAGGTAATAACAATGTATGTAGTGATTTCATTATTATGGTTTGTTAAATGTACGTATTAGATTAGTGATGTACTTGTTGAATGAGTTGTAATCATTTGTTACATTATATAATGTTAAACCACAAAAGATGTAACTGAAAACGATGAGAGCAAACTGCAGTGAATTCAGGAAAACTGTTTAATGTAAGCGCTTTCGGCTCGGTCACTACCAAGCCTTCATCAGACAAAACAGTATACTCAAGTCAGTTAGAATTTAAATAATTAACTTAATTATCACTCAATACTTAAAAGAGCAATACCATGAACAACATATAAATGATATAACAAAGATTTAAACATTAAAATACATGGTTAAACTACCACTCTAAAAGAACATAGTTAATAATATATAAAAGGAAAAAGTATGTAAATATTACACTTCTATAAACATAGAATATAAAATACATAATATAGAATACTACCAATGTTGGATGCTAACCTACCATCTACTATTTTGCAGTAGTAATATTATTGATTTATTATTTATAAAGTTGATCAAATATACTAAAATATATCATTATCAAATTAATAAAAAATTATTTAATAAACTCATTTTATCAAAAACTGTATAGTGGAAGTAATATATAATATAAATACAATTTTAAATATCTATTTTACCTGTTCAACGATAATAATTTTAGAACACATTTAATGGACAAGGTTTCATTTAAGCCTGGAAATGAATGGGCATTTGTAATAATCTGCCATTTCAATTCATCTAACTCAAGCTTTAACTGCCAAGGACCTCCTCTAATGTCTAAAGGCCTCTGTTGCAAAATGATAAACTTGAATGAATGAGTTGGGTATTGAGCAATGTGTTTTGCAACAGCATTATTAGGATCTCCTTTGTTGCTAGCATAACAATGTTCGTACACTCGCTGCTTAAACTTCCTTTCCGTCTTACCAATGTAAAATGCGTTGCAACACTGACATAATGCTGCATATATCACTATTTTACTATCGCAATTAAACTTAGATTTACGGAAGTATTTTTACCATTAATGTTACAAACATTACTGACCAACATATGTTTGCATTGTGAACAACAGCCACATTTAAACATACCTTTAATATTTGAGTGTGTTAAACAAATGTCATGATTTTTTTCTAATATATTTTTTAAGTTCAAACCTCTCCTATAAGTTAACTTGGGTTTATCTCCTAAAACTTCCAAAAATTGTTCATTACTTTTAATTAAGGTCCAATTTTTAAATAAAATATCCTTGATAAACTTAGAATCAAGGGAATAAGTATGCAAAAAGCTTGTATAATATAAGCTTTTATTTTGGAGGTTAGGGGAATCCGAGTTGGGTTCCATCAAATTATTATAACAAGGATTATTTTCAATCAAAACTTCGCTCACCACATTATCTTCAAAATATTGGTCAGAAACTAATAGTGGTGTAAAAAAGCCAGATGCTCTTTTATGTTCTACCTCCAACCTGATACTTGTTATTATATGAGAAGGATAACCCCTATTCAGAAACATACTTTGCAACAAATTGCACTCATGTTCAAAATCTAAGTTGTCAGAAATCATGCGTGCTGCTCTCACCATTTGGCCCTTAATAACAGCACGCTTCTGATGAAAGGGATGGCAACTAGTATAGTGCAAAAAGGCGTTTGAATAAGTGGGTTTTTTAAAGATTTTACTTTTAAAACACTGTTTAACTTTATCCCTTTCAAGAAAAATATCAAGAAAATTGATGGAATCAACTCCTATTTCATAGGTAAATTCTAGAAAAGAGGTAGTTCTTGATATGGCATCAATAAATGTTGGAATGTCCGCTAAATCACCATCCCATAAACAGAACATATCATCTTGGTACCTAGTGTACCAAGAGATATTGTTCTGAAAAAGGGGAATCTGGTACAAGCAAGTATGCTCCCAATGGGCCATAACCATGTTGGCAAAACTGCCACCACAAGGAGACCCCATAGCATCACCTGATTTTTGCAAAAATAATTTATTATTAAAAGTCATATAGTTGTTTATTAATATAAGGTCTAACAAGGTGGTCACTAAATTTTTTTTTTTTTTAAAGTTTTGCCAACATGGTTATGGCCCATTGAGAGCATACTTGCTTGTACCAGATTCCCCTTTTTCAGAACAATATCTCTTGGTACACTAGGTACCAAGATGATATGTTCTGTTTATGGGATGGTGATTTAGCGGACATTCCAACATTTATTGATGCCATATCAAGAACTACCTCTTTTCTAGAATTTACCTGTTCTGTGTAGTGGCTTGAATTGTGCAATAATGGGGGGGGGGGTATGATGCCTAAAAGGAAGATATTGAAAGTCCATAAATGTGATGGCTAAAGTAGCATGATAACATGGGTAAGAAGCAACTTTCAAATTATTTTTTTAGCAGATTCTGTATGTCCTAAAACGCTATTATGTGCATAGGTAAACATGTTATTGAAGTAGCAGCACCACTGGCATAAAAGGATAAAGCACTGACAATGGCGCTGCCAACCTGAGTTCATGTAGTGACTTGTGTACCTGTTTGTTGCTGGCAGGTGGGGGGGAAACAACAAGTCTGAAGCCTGCTCACCTGGATTCATGGGGGAGGGGAGGGACACATGGAGGTCCTTGTCTACAAGGATGGTGAGGCTTATTGTTCTTACTATGTAGTGGTGTGGCATGCATCACAAAGACCTATTGCATGCCCTTCTCTTGGATATGAATGAGCTTAAAGTGAAAAACATGATTGATCCCCTAAATAAGTGATGCTTTCAGGAGATTGAGTTGTAAGGATTCTCATGGTTGGGCTTGTTAGTAAAGCAGCTGGGAGGATAAGCTTGGTAGTCTGTGGAGGAACAGAGGCAAAAAAAAAGAAATGCCGCTGAAAATATAATGCTACAAGGTGGAGTTTACTCAAGTTAGTTTTACATTGTGAAACTTGCATGCTAATTGTAATAGTTCTCAAGGCAAAGATTTGCATATTAGATATTATTTTTGTTGTGGTATGGCTTTTGAACCTACTTTAGGGACTTGCCACAGAACAGATGCATTGTTTCAGACAAAGATGTCTGTCTAGTTTATTATGGTTCAAATTTTATGAATGGCTCATTGACATGTTCTGTCTGTCAGACATGATATGCACTTATATGAGTAAATTATTTTAACTGCATTGTTATAGGTTGGAAATATTCAGGTTAATTACACTTAACATTTATGTGTTACCCGTAGTCATTCTTAGTAAAGAAAATCTTGGGATTACTGAAGGGAACTTCTAAACCAGCCTTTGGAGACTTAACACATAAAAATGTGAATGGAGACTTACTTTTCAAATAAATCAACTTCATTCTTTTTTGTCAGTTCTTCTTCTTCTTGTTCTTTCGGCTTTTTCCCGGTTAGGGGTCGCCACAGTGGATCACCTTGTCTGCTCATGATTGGCAGTGGAGTTTTACGGTGTCGAGTTGCCAGCCCAGCGCCCAACCTTCCACAGAAGGCACAAGCATGCACACACTCACATCTAGGGCCAATATAGAGTGTCCAATCCACCTGCAGCATGTCTTTGGGATGTGGGAGGAAACCGGAGCACCCGGAGGAAACCCATGCGACCACATGGAGGACATGCAGACTCCGCACAGAAGGCACCCCAGCCGAGGATCAAACCGGAGAACCTCTTGCTGTGAGGTGGCAATGCTAACCACTGCACCACCGTGGCCGCCCATTCTTTTATGTCAGTTAAGGTGATGAAAATTATTCAAGCAGTAGTCCTTTATATATTTCTGTATAAACTGTATAGATTGATTTGATCTAAAAGTGTCTTGACATTTACATTTATTCATGTTAACCATGTTAAATATGATGGTAGTGTAGCCACTTTTTAATTTATTTTTTGCTAAATTGTTATTTAATTTCAAAGTGTATGTGACAGAGTAACCTTTCCTCTTTATGGAGATTTAATACAGAATAATATGCATTGCATTTCAATCCAAATAGTATGGACTGAACTGATGTGCAGAGTATTTATATATTTCTCTGCTTATCTTAGGAGGAGTTTGAACAAGTGAAGCTCCTGAAACTGTATAACTGTATTTTAAGGTAAAATGTTAAAAGTAAGATAAAAAGATCATCTGTTAAGGAACAGGTGTTGAAGTATAATCACATAAAAGTGCTACAGTTCAGTTTGAGCAGTACTGATTAAATTGACGAAATGGTTTAGAATGCCATTTGAAGAATGTGCTTTAAGAGAGGAATGGCTAAAGGAACTGTGTGAATAGATGAAGCTCCTGAGCTTCAATAGATAGATTAATATTTCACGCACATAAGAAGATTTACTTTAAGCTGTTGATGCCTGCCTAGTCTCCATTTGGCTTGTTTGTTAACATTTTGCGAACTCTGCCTGATGGTGGATCTAAATTTAGTTAGGAAAGCATTGACTGAATAAATGTAAAGAGTGTATGCAAAGTGGTGGTCATCATTTCCTACCAGTTAGGCTGTAGATGGATGTGATACACTGACATCATTGTTCACTATGTGAACATATACATTGTAAAGGTAGGTTATGACACTACCATTGTAAGTTATGAGCTATTATGCTATATGGCTACATGTGACACATCACTTTGTAATAAGCATGTCCAGAGCTGATTGATGTAATGTGTCACAGGCATTCATTGTCTTCACAGATGCACACATGTAACATCTGAATGCTCACATGCTTGGAGTCAAATGCTTTGTTTCTTACATGAAAGAGTTATTTTCTTGGAAATCTCACGTAGGTAGCTTGTATACATTGAAGTGACATCAGTGCAATACATTATGCCATAATGATTTTGTGAGTACAGTACTGTTTTTCACACCATTCATAATACCTGGCCTATTGCCTACTGTATGATTTATTTTAGTTATAATGTTACAAAATCCTGTCAAGGTGCTACAGCCTGTACTACCATTAATACAAAAGGTAACACACATTGTACATGTACATATTGTTATACCATGTCAGCCCTTTTGTGTTGCATTTTACATGTTATAGCAACACTTACATATCTGGTGATACTTATGTAGTATTACACTTTGTCATTTGAAAAGTAGCCATCTTGAACACTTTCCATTATACTATAGAAATGTAGTGCATTAATACAGCAAGATTAAAGTCAGCAATTCATTGTACTAGTCATGACACCGTGCAATGTGTGGGCAGTATATCAACACAGTGGCACTTATGATGTTGTAATCTACATTTGGATAGAACATCACATCATGCTGTGTGCGGAGGTAATGTTTTAACTCAGTGACACTTGAGAGGTTATTTGCTCCTTTTTTTGCATTTAGATTGAGTGTTGCAATGTGTGCTGTATTGACAGCTTGTCTACACAATGACTTTTATGGTATTATATATGATACCTACTGTGATGCCAGTGCACTGGCCCAGCAAGCAAGGAGCCTCAATCCTTACCACTAACACCAGTGAGGGACGTCCATATTGGGAAAAGATAATAAATACACACACAGTAAAGTACAGTTTCCCTTAAGAGCATACAGAGATCACAGTCAGTCTGGGGCTGGTATCTTCCTTTCTCTCCAGGTCCCCAATAAGACTCCCCACTGGCACAGCTGTAGGGTCCAGATCTCAGCCTAGTGGGCAAGCTAAAACCTCCAGCACCCTCTCTGTCCAACCAGTGCTTCGTGTCCCTGCCCAAGTAGCTGACACACACACACACACACACACTTTGAAATAAGAGTTTGTACAACCACACAGACATTCCTGAGGAAAACTGGCACAGGTTCTCCAGCTGTGCCCCTTTTACCCAGGCTATATGGTAGAAATCACTGCCACCACCCAGCTAATATTTATCAGCTACTCAAAGGCCCTTATGAAAGGGCATCCAGTTATACTGTGCAGTATTATTATCCAAATGGTAAGTGCGGCTGAACAGTCAAGACTTATTTGGAGTGACTTGGTACTTTATCACTATATACATGCAGTGTACTCTTAGAGCTTAAATTATCTCTACACAAAGCAGCCACAGTTGAAAGGTTTAAAACTATTTAATAATAAATAATAAAAATACAAGACAATACTTCTTACTACACAGTGCTAGTCAAGAGTTCAGAGATCACAGATAAATACTTAAAATAATACAGTAGAAAAGTTTTGACATCACAGAAAAACAAACTAGTCTAATCTTCCTATTTCCTAGCTATATCTAAGAGAAAACACAGTTCTAACATCCTACTTGCATATTGACAGAGGCAGAGTGGTGAGTTGGATGTTCTCAAGACAAATGCTGAAATGCTCTCATTCTTTCTGTCCTTAAATTTATAACACAGTACCACTGATTCATTTCAGATTACATAATTTCTTTCTGGTTCCCAGGCTAACAGACTCTCAGTGGTTAATACCCCTTTTGATCTTGCAGCTGGTCAGGAACCAGAGCAATAAAAGAAGTTATACATGCAAATTCTAGCCATTAACTCTGGCCTCAAAACAATAGGCAGAATGCCTTTATCTAGACATCTCGGCTCCGGGTTTTGACATCAAAGAATTGAGTTCTCAGCTTTGTTACAGCAGAGTGCACTGTTACATTTTTGCAGTTCCACATTTAACACCATTTTCCCATTTAAGGGAACAAGCCTGTGGCTTATATTATTATTTGCAAATGATAGAATTATCTACAAAATTCTATCTGTCTAAGCTAGCAGCCTTCACCTATCGTCACACCTACATAGATACAGTAACATCTGCAGCACATGCAGAGAATTACTGTAAATGTATGATGCACAGATGATGCTTATAATAGACTATGCTTAATACGCAGACCATAATGCAGATGCACAAATTGTGTGCACCTGTATTAATAAATGTGGCATATTTTGAGGCATTGCTTATACTTATGGAATACCCTCAGGTTTTCTTTCCTCACTTTTGCAGTGAAACAAAAAAATAGGCTATATTATTTAAAAATATATATAATTTCAGAATATGCACAATATAAATCACACATATGCATGGCAATTCTTAGATGTGTCCTTTCTCCTACATTTGCTTTACAACCCCCCTTTTTGGTATCTTCACAGTTTGGATCACTTATGTCGGCATTTTTCCTTGTTTTGAGGTATTCAAGTATCGTTTTCAAGTACTCTTCCATTTATCTGCCAAATATCCATGGAGGAGTGCCCATTTTGTAGTGGTTGATGGCTTCTGTCATACCGATGTATGGTAGAATATGGCAAATAGGTTCATAAGTAATTGCTAGGCTGTTGATCTGTGAGGATTTTAAGAAGCCTAGTCTTAAATCTCCATTGTAGTTTTTAGTCCATATGTTTTGTTTATGAATAATGCAGAGGTAATCAAAACAAACCTATGTTGGGACATTTACTTGTTGCCCCTTTCTATGTGGGACGTGGGTGGTAAGCAGAAGTCATCCATATTTCTTTTGAATAGAATATGAGAAGTACTTTGCTTTGTGGTGAGTGGAAGATGGCTCTATAAGAAGGATATTCCCCACGATACAGATCTGTCCCTCCAATATTTCCTGTTTATGTTGCAAAAGAGATTGAACTCCCATGAGCAGGTGTTTATGCTACTACTGGACTTGTGAATACGTAATAGGTCTGACAGGATAGGACCAGCTGAGGCTCTATAAGTGAAAGAGAGG
Source organism: Protopterus annectens (assembly GCF_019279795.1). Lineage (NCBI taxonomy): Eukaryota > Metazoa > Chordata > Ceratodontiformes > Protopteridae > Protopterus > Protopterus annectens. The sequence goes on along the minus strand of NC_056728.1, from coordinate 1,341,273,513 downwards.
TCACCTGTTAGTAGCCTGTATGATACTGAGAAATATGACAAAAATTTGAGATGTTTTGCATATATATTTTTTTATGATTTAGGCCCTTGATTTATTTTAGTGACAAAGTATTTTGGTTGTTCCAGTTGAGCCAGGTGTTTGGATCGATACATAGTGTGACATCCCCTCCTCTAGACCAGTAATCAGGGAGCCTGAATCCTCACCACTGACACTGATGATGGATGTTCACTTGGAACAAAAATAGATACACACAGTATTTCCAGATGCAGCTGTCTGCATCAAGCACAATTTCTCTTAAGAGCACACAGGGGCCCACTCATTCTGGGCTAGGTTCCCCTCTCTCTTTTTCCAGCCCCTGGGTAAGACTCCCCACTGGCAGAGCTGTAGAGTTGAGTCCTCAGCCGAGTGTCCAAACCAAGTCCTGCACCACTTTGTCTGTGAAACCAGTGCCCTGTGTCCCTGCTCCAAGCTGACACATACACACCCTTTGAGATTTGATTTTTCACACAGACACACACACACACACACACACACACACACACACACACACACACACACCAGGGAAAGGCTTGCACAAATTTACTAGCTATGCCCCTCTGCTCAGACTATAAAGTAGTTACTGCCACCAGACTCTCCAACGCCAGCTACTCTAAGTCTCTTACAAGGGTACCCAATTATACTGAGTGAAATTGATACTAATACAAATGGTAATGCTGACCAAATGGCAAGGCTTTCAAAGGTGGCCACAGTGTCATTAAATAAATATAAGTACTCTCAAAGGTTAAAATATTATCTAAAGGACTAGCCACATTGGAAAGAAGTTTAAATATATTTAATAATAAATAATAAAAGAACATGAAAATACTAAATATCTGAGTACAATAAACAATGAGTTTCAATCACAGGAAATATTAAAAGAACGCAGGTGAATAGATTCACACAGATACTGAAAAATAGTACTTAACTAATCTCACTATGTTTTCCTGACTGAGCTAAAGAATTACTATTCTCTGGTTACTTACTAAAGCAAGGCAAGATGGAGTTGGTGACAGATCCTTCTATGTCAGATTCCAAAAATAGACTGCTTTGAAACTTCTGTCTCATCTAGTATTAAAACATCATTTTAGTCCTGGATTACAGAATGACATCACACACATCTGGTCATCTAAATTCTGGTCGCCATACCACCCCCTTTAGTAGCAACTGAACCACAATCTAATGCATATGTGTCAATAATACACATGCATAGAGCTTTGCTAAGATCTGTTGCAACTTCTGGAAGTCATAAAACAATTTCAAACGTTCACTCTTCCAGAGTAGCAATCAATTCACTGTTAAAGATAGTACAGAGGGCTTCCTAGTACAGACTTTTTGTCTCTGGCTGCGTTAAGATCTGTGAGATACAATCTTTATGGCTTATACCAAGTAATTTAATTCCAAACTATTTTTCTCAAAGTCAGCTGAGACTAAGCTTAATCTCTTCTCTTCCAGTATCCTCTGTTACAATATTAATTTCTTCAGTTATAATACAGTCTGACATACAAGTGTATTCTTTTTTCTGTCCAGCAGGACCAACTGTTGGTACATTTTTTAACACAAGCAGCTTTACAAATGCATTTTCAATGCAAGCAACTGTGTAGATCAGTTTGATATACAAATGACATCTAATTCTTTAAAAAACTCCAGCTAGCTATACTGGCATATGTTACACATCCACTGCCCTACTTCTCCTGGCATACCTGGTAATACGTCACATTAACACATCTCTCCTCCCTTTGAAGACTCAAGCTAGTTTCTTAAGTGACCCTGGAGCAAAATTGCTTGAGAGGAATGAGCCTGTCTGGGAATATATTACCCCATGCCCTGTTTTAAAAACACATCTGCATTGGCATTGCTGACCCCACTACAGTGCTGCACCGTTATGTCATATCCCTGCAACCCTAGGCTCCACCTTAGTAATGTGGCATTTTGCTGGCTGGCTCAAGGTGGCCATAGATTGCACTCAGACTCCTCCGGCCATTCACTGGAAATACTTAGCAACAGAGCCTCCCTATCATTGTAAGGCTTCATCATACTAACATGTTACAATTTGTGCCCCTGCCACCTGCCTAGCAGTTACACCATGTAGTTAACATCACTGGCCTTCCTTGCCACTTTGAAGGGTCCCTCCCAAACTTGCCTGCAGCTTATTGTGTCTGCCAAGAATGATCACCATAACCTGCTGTCACACAGCATATTCTCAGGCTTGAGCATCCCTGTCATACCAGACTTTTTTCTGCTGTTGGGCTCCTGTCAGGTTCTCCTGGGCCAACCCCTGAGCTCCCTCAGCGTGAATCAGATCTATGCCCTCACCCTATGCCCATACAGCAACTCAAAGGGCGAAAAACCTGTGGATTCCTGGGGTACCTCTCTGTATGCAAACAGCAGATGGAGCAAATATTTGTCCCACTCTCTCTTAAACTGGTCTGCGAGTGCCTGTAGCATGGTCTTTAGTGTAGAGTTTAACCTCTCCACAAGACCATTAGTATGGGGGTGTTATTTAACTGCTTCACCGCACAGCAAGCACTCCCACAGACAAGCTATCAGGTCTGACATGAAATTAACACCTCTGTCAATCACTTTTCTCTCTGGAAGCCTACCCTGGTGAAAATTTCTAACAAAACATTTGCCACCTTCTCTGTTTCGATGGAGAACAGAGACACTTCCTCAGGGTATCTAGTAGTGTAATCTGCTACCACCAGGATGTACAGCTTCTCTGTGGAGCTTGGGATACTCAGAGGCCCCACAGTATCCATAGCTACCTTCTGAAATAGCTCCTCAATCATGGACAAAAACATCAAAGGAGCTTTGACCTTGTCTCCTGCCTTGCCCACAGGTTTTGCAGTACCCTGTTACATCCCTTGCAATCCCAGGCCAATAAAAGTTCTGCATAATACGTCTCTTGGTATGCTTTATGCCAATATACCTGCAAAAGGAATGTCATGGGGTATGGCTAGAAGTATCAGACGGTTTGCTCTAGGCATTACCAGCTACTGTATTACCTCACCCTCTAGCCCTTTCTCAGGGGTTCAGTCTCTATACAGTAACCCTTTGTTCCGGTATACAGACTTCTCTTTTCCTTGAGAATCAAGTGCCTCCCTAGCTACCTCCCTCAAGCCTCTTAATGTAGGCTCCAAGAGCTGAGCCTGTCTCAATTCTGTCTTTGTGGCCTTTCCTAGCTCCCATTCCACAGGATGTCTAGTATCCTCTGAGAGTGGTGCCTCACTGTCAGTGTGGGTACTACCCCTCACCTCTGCCATTGTAGTCACTCTGTCCAAGGGAACATCAGTACCTACCAGCAGCTGTGGATCACCTTCAGGCTCACTGCTACAGGGTAGCTTCCTCCCTGAAATAGCCACCACCTCACCAGCTCTGGGTTCAGGTGTGGGGTCTGTCTGTGTCTCCCACAGGCTACCAGCACCACATGCTTGTCTCCAAGTAATTGCATTCTCTGTCAGGACATGCACATGTACTTGCTTGCTTCCTTTTCCACCCTTAAAGTCAAGGTGAACCCTGGCTAAAGGCATTTGAAATGGGATCCCTCCCAAAGCTCTGACAGGAGTGGACTGCCCAAACAAGTACTGCTCCTGTTTAACCACTGCAGGCTTTACAGTGGTTATGTCAGAGGTTGTATCTCTTAGCAGTGGCCTGTTTTCCATCCACTAAGACAGGATATAAACTTTGGTGATAGTCTGATACCCTATTGTCTCCTTCAAATTCCATTGGCATACTGTTATTCTCACTTGCTGGCTTCCCCACCTTGCTTCCGTGGACATCTATGTGATACATGGTCTCACTGGTTACATTTAAATTATCTAATTCTTGATCCTGTCCATGTTCCTGAACTAGTGGCTTCCCCTGTTACTGGTGGAATCTGTTGGGGTGGTTTAGGCTGCTTACCATGGGTTCCCCTATATCTATGTGCAGCACTGGGTATCCCCTTCTTGTGCAGTGATGCCCTGCTTGCTAAGTAGAAATTGCCTCTTTTCCCAAAGTCATCTGCAGCGCTACACTCCCAGTCTGCCAGACAGATTCTCATGTCCTCAGGCAAAGTGCTAAGGGCTTGTTCCAAACTAAAAGGTCTGCCAGCCTTTCAGACATGGTGGCCTGATACCCACTCACCCACCTATGGAAATAAGTGCTTGGATCAGCAATATAATCACACTTTCATCTGCCTTTTGTCTATGCTCACAAAACTTTTTTTTCTGTAAGCTTCAGGTGTTAACTTAAAACATTCTAATAAACATTGTTTGGCTTTATCATAATTTAAACAATCAATATCAGACGGTTTACAAACAGCAGTTAGAGCTTTACTAGGGAGTAAGGGGGTCTGGAACTGTACCCAGAGCCCTTGTTCAACATTATAATGTTTATATACTCTTTCAAATATATGAATAAGACTATCTCAGTTATCATCTTCTTTATACTGTGGAACTGTGTAAGACATTTACTGACCTTTGTAACTTCTGGGGTTTAGTTATTCCCTTCCCCATGACCCTGATGAAGAGTCAGCATCTCCCTACCATGTTAATGCTGCTTCTAATTTTGTTCAGCTTCGAAATGCTGCAGTCTCTCATTTTCTTTGGCCTACAAATGCCATAATTTCTCATTTTCTTCAGCTTCCAAATGGCGCAGTCTGTCTGCTGATTCTTATTCCAAACTTTTGGCCTCCAGTTCAAGTCTCTTTAACTCCAGCTGGATTTTTAAGTACTCTGAGGAAAAGGTGAACAGTCCTGTTTCTGAGGGCCACACATCCACATCACCAGATTGGTTATCCTGCTGGTTGCTGGTTTGAGCTACCACTGCAATTAAGGCTGAAATCATTTCTTCTTTAGTCAGGTTGGCATACACCAGTCCTTTGGCTTCACACACCTTGGCCTTCTGGTTCTTTGTCAGCTTGCCATAATCCTCTGCTGACATCTTTGCCTGCTTTCCCTGACTAAATTAACTAACAAAAAATAAAACTGTTGTAAAAATGAAACTCTGTATGTTCAATTTGTGGCTACTGACAGTACACACACCTTCAGTGACAGTTGGCTACAAGCATTCAGTTAATATCCACCTCATTGCTAACAAATATGTGCCCCCCTCCGCTGGGGCAGTAATCAAGGACCCTGAATCCTCACCACTGACACTGGTGAGGGATGTTCACTTGGAACAAAAATAAATACATGCAGTATTTCCAGATGCAGCTCTCTGCATCAGGCACAATTTCCCTTAAGAGCACACAAGGAACACACTCAGTCCGGAGGCTGGGTTTCCCCTCTCTCTTGCTCTCTCTCTCTCTCTCTCTCTCCCCTGGACTCCAAGAAGACTCCCCACTGGCACAACTGTAAAGTTGAGTCCTTAGCCGAGTATCCAAGCCAAGTTCTCCACCACTCTGTCTATGAAACCAGTACTGTCTGTCCCTGCTCCAAGTAGCTGACACACACATTCTTTGAGATTTGATTTACACACACACACACACCTCTGTGGGAAAGGCTGGCACAGATTTACTAGCTCTACCCCTCTGCCCAGATTATAAGTTAGCTACTGCCACCAGACACTCCAGAGCCAGCTAGTCTAAGGCTGTTACAAGGGTACCCGATTATACTAAGTGAAATTAATACTAATACAAATAGTAGAGTTGACCAAACAGCAAGGCTTTCAGGGCAGTCACAGTGTCACCAAATAAATGTAAGTATTCTGAAAGGTTAAAATATTCTTTAAAGAACCAGCCACAATGAAAAGTTTAAATGTATTTAACAGTAAACAATAAAAGAACATGAAAATATTAAATATCTCTTTACAATAAACACCATAGTTTCAATCACAGGAAATATTAAAATAACACGGAGAAATAGATTCACACAGATAGAGAAAAAAACAGTACTTAACTAATCCCACTGTATTTTCCTGACTGATCTAAAGAATTACTATTCCCTGGTTAGTTAGTAAACCAAGGCAAGATGAAGTGGTGAGAGAGCCTTCTATGTCAGGTTTCAAAAGCAGACTGCTTTGAGACTTCTGTCTCATCTAGTATTAAAACATAACTTTATTCCTGGGTTAAAGAATGACATCACACACATTTGGTCATCTGACTTCTGGTTCCCATACCACCTCCTTTACTAGCAACTGAACCAGAATTTAGTACATATTTGTCAATAATACACACACATATAGAGCTTTGCTAAGATCTGCTGCAGCGTCTGGACATCATAAAACAATTTCAAACTTCCACCCTTCCAGAGTAGCAATTAGTTCACTGCTAAAGACAATATGGAAGGCTTCATAGTACAGACTTTTGGTCTGTGGCTGCATTAAGACGTGTGATATACAATCTTTATGGCTTATACCAACTAATTTAATTTTAAACTATTTTTCTGAAAATTAGCTGGGGTTGAGCTTAACCTCTTCTCTTCCAGTGTTCTTTGTTAAGAATATTAATTTCAACAGTTACAATACAGTCTGACATACAGATGTATTTCTTTTTTCTGTCCAGCAGGACCCACTGTTAGTGCAATTTTTGAACACAAGCAGTTTTACAAATGCATTTGCAGCACAAACATCTATACAAATCAGTTTGATATACAAATGACATATAATTCTTTGCAAAAGTCCAGCTAGCTATGCTGACATATATTACGTATCCACTGCCCCACTTCACCTGGCATAGCTGGCATTACCTCATCTTGTCACACATACCAAAAGTAGTGGTATATTCAATGATCAACCTAATGACAGTTGGGTACAGTGGAATTATTACATATTTGGACCTGAATGCCTTACCTTTATATATAAGCTGTGCAATGAAAAGGGACTTCCTTACAATCATGGATATGTGGTGATCAAAGTACAGTTCATTGTCGACACATTTTCTCAACTTTTAGGGGTGTGTTGTCAATGTGATAGTAACAAGGGTGGTTATGCTTACTGAAAGATATTATTATACATTTCATGGCATTTAGTCTTAGTCCATGGTTTTGATAGGCTTCATCTCCTTGTGTCCTCACACTGGGACCCTTGGACTTCACTGCTTTGTGCTTCATTTTCTGTCTATATCTGGAGGAAATATAAATGCTCCAGTGTGTGAACATGTGCTGTGAATGTACATGTAGTTGGCAGCATACCTCTCAACCGTACTGAATTGCTTGGTAAATACCAGTTTTGAGGGCAAAATATTGGGATGCCACGAATTCACAAGTGGTCCCTTTAATTTCTGAATTTCCTGTTTTGTTTTTTTTTTTACTCCTGACATCATCACTTGCAGGGCGTGCGAGATGACGTCGGCTTCACGAGGCATGCCCAGTCAATTTACTTGTAGACCGGTGTGCATTCACGTTCAGGCAGTGCATAGCACATCTTTTCTTCCCCTGGCTCCTCCTCCAAGTAAAAAATGTAAACTTATGTGCTGGCATCTGTGTACTGTGTTTTAGAGAAACAGCACAGCTCCTATGTGCTTAACTTGCAGTTTACTTTTACTTAATGGCTGCAGGAGAAGAAACTGTGTAATTTTACTTAAGGGCTACAGGAGAAGTGTGTGTGCAGTTTACTTTTACTTAACAGCTGCAGGAGGGTGTGTGCTTTTACCTAAAGGCTGTGGGAAGGGGGTGTGTGCTTTTACTTAATGGCTGCAGGAAAATAAAATGTGTGCTTTTACTTAATGGAACTTGTTTATGTGCTGGCATCTGTGTACTGTGTTGCACAGGTCCTATGTGCTTAACTTGCAGTTTACTTTACAGCTGGAGGAAACTGTGTGCTTTTACTTAATGGCTGCAGGATAAACTTGTTTATTTAGAGAAATGGCATGGGCATGGCTTCTTTACCTTGCAGTTTGGCTCCTATATGCCTAACTTGTACTTAGCTGCAGGAGAAGAAACTGTGTGATTTTATGTAGTGACTGCAGGAGAAGTGTCTGTGCAGTTTACTTTTACTTAACGGCTGCAGGAGGGTGTGTGCTTTTACTTAACGACTACAGGAAAGGGCATGTGCTTTTACTTAATGGCTACAGGAAGGGATGTGTGCTTCAGCATAATGGCTGCAGGGTGTGTGTGTGTGTGTGTGTGTGTGTGTGTGTGTGTGTGTGTGTGTGTGTGTGTGTGTGTGTGTGTGTGTGCGTGCGCACGCTTTTACTTAATGGCTGCAGAGTGTTTTACTTAACAGCTGCAGGGTGAGTGTGTGTGTGTGTGTGTGTGTGTGTGTGTGTGTTGCGTGAATGCCCCAGTTAAGTTACTCAGACTCAAACCCTCTACCTTAGGTACAAGGAGCAAGAGTCTACATTCTCTACCCATTCCACTACCACATGTTCCTCTTAAAAGTTGGGGTTTTCTGGCAAATCAGTGAGAACTGAATTCATTAAATAATGATGGCCATTTAAGTTTTAGTCTTCCTATCTTTCAGGAAATGCATGGTAATGCAAAACATTTTATTCTAGCACTTTTCTAAGATTATACAAGCAATGTTTAAAATGTGTCTCTGGTTTTGGACCTTTGTTCCTCCCCCCCCAAATACATTTTGGCTTTTTCCAGATTTCTTGTGCTGCATAGATCTTCACAAGCAGAGACGTTTAGTGATGCTTATGCTAAGTCTGTGTTGTTAGTAGCACAACAGGTAGAATGCGTTCTTTTGATGCAGAAGGCTGTGGGTTCTACTCCCACAGTATGTAGTTGGATTGCTGGCACTGTATTGTGTTGTACTTTTAAAGGGAGTGGATGCTGCAGTCCTGAGAATGTCCTCTTTGGCAGAGATACCTAGTAACTATGAACCTGTTATCAGTTTGCCATCTATTTCCTATTGCAATAATACTAACTTATCATTTTTTAATTGTAACAGGCAGTTTATTCATCAAGGGCAACAGGCACTTTATTTGTAGATGAAACAATGAAATATAAAGTTGTTTGCTAGCAGGAATCTCTTAATTAGTTACTGATCTTACAGATATCTTTAATGTGGAATTATTTAGATGATGTTTACTTTTGCAGAGAGTGTGCATATTTACTGATACTGGTGGACTGTAGAAGTTTGAGTAGACTTTTATGATGGAAATGTTCTGAATTGAGCAGTTTTGTCATTATTGGTTAATGCATTTTGTTTCATTGCTTACTGGAAAAATGTTCAAAACAGTAAATTTAAAACATTATCTAGAAGTGTGCTGTATTATACAAGGAATGTAATTTAATACAATCAGGAATGTGCATCACAGAACACGTGTTTCATGTGCAAGGGGCCAGTGATTTGAAAACAGCCCAAAGGTAATCTTCATCTGCCAATGGCCAGATACATTTTCTTTGAATGTGGATTTCAATGTTGTTTCAAGGGCAGAGAAGTCTTAATGCTAAGTCTATTTTCATTGTGAGACTATATTGCTTTGTTTAGCAGATATCTATTAGTGTTTGTGCTATAAGATGTAAAATAAAAGTTTTAAATGAAATCCATATAATCATCGTAGAAGTAAAGCAGTACACACATTACAGTGTTTGTGGTAAATGGGGCAAAATAGCCAACCATGATTTTAAGAGGGGGGAAGGGCGGAAACTCAAATATAGCCCCGGGCGGCACAAACTCAAGCTACGCCACTGATCAGTAGGCCATGGAGAATAACTTTTGGAGGTCCTAGCAAACTATAATAATCTTTTGCTAAGATTAGAATATTGCCTACCTTGAAATGCTCTGCTTTTACCACAAAACCCACATACAGCAAGTTACCAAAAACAAAAGCCTAAGAGTTCAGCATCTTTTTCCTTCTCAGTGAACGTCATTGCTACACATTTAAAAAAAATGGTTACCACTTACTACATGGTCTGGGGCCATATTTTGGTTGTCTGTTCTTCAGTTTGTGTTTGAAAGTCGTTATCCTACAATCTCATTAGTGTGGGCGGGGTTACATAATGATGCATGCAAATTTTATGTTAATCAGTGTACAGATTTGTACCTATTTTTCATGGAAGTTTTTCCAGAATTTTGATGTTTCCAGGTTGAGAGGTATGGTTGGCAGTTAAGTACTTCAAAGACTTACCCTATATCCCTAATATAGTATAACATTGCATGAATGTTACACAACAATTTCTTTAATGAAACTGCATCCATCCCTGTATTAGTTGAACTCTAAACTATGTTTCCTGTGAAGGTAATGGAGTATGATTTATGCTAAAGACAACTCATAAAAAATTTGACTGCATAACCATATTTGGGTAAATATTTGCACCAAGCACTATTTAAATATCATCCGAGAATGGGTGAACTGTAAATCTTCACCCTGATTAGAGAATTAACCTTCTCCAGAAGAGTATTAATGTACAGGTAATGCCCCATAAAAAACATAAGTTGGCTGCTTCGCTGCACCATATTAAGATGCTGTGAAGCTTGGACAGAAAAAAGGCAAATGGATGCTATTTTTTACTGCTTGCTAAACAGGGCTTTGCTGTTTAGTGAGCAGAAATTTTTAGAAAATAAATTAAAAAACAGTAATGTGCATGTGCATGTTTGTGTGAGAGAGAAAGATGAAAAGCATGAACATAAGAGAGAGAGAGATAGAAACATCCCGTAACAACTTCTTTTGACTGCAACATGCTGTCCGTCAGCACACATTACCTAAACAATACCAAATTACTTTAATCCTTACTGATATAACAGGCTTTTTAAAACTCTTCTCTACAGTATCAGAGCATTTGGATATAAAATACTTCCACAACAAGAATTTCATATGTTACAGCAAGTTTGATTTGCTGGAGGAAATTTTATATCAAAAACATTAAAAAAGACTATAGTAATAAAAAAACATGAAAACATTTAGCAGATAACCCATTATCTAAGCACATTAATGCCTTCCAAGGTGGGCATTATCAGGGTATTAATACCCTTTAAGGGGTGGACAAGGCCCCACAACAGCACTGGACATGTGTTAATTCCCTGATAATGCCCAGTTTGTTGGACATTATTACTTGCCTAACGTATTGATCCACCATTGATTTGTTTTGGTGCACATCTTTTACCACAGTTTTTCATATGTGATATGGGCTACTCCTTTCATAATGAAGATGTTTGTTTTTATGACTAGTATTACTTTAAACAAGTAACTTTCCTTTTTAATTACTGTGATTGTATTTATGTATATTTTTGTTCCATTCCTCTTCTGACCATTGAGTTTACCTCCATGTCCTCTCTAGTGACCTATTTGTTACCCTTGGGTAAGAGCCTTATGGCTCACTCATTCTCTGGGGATTTGGGCAAGTGTATCAGGAGCATTGCCATCAGTATGAGGAAGTGTAGGGTGTTCTCTTAAGACCTAACTCCCTGCACATGTTCATTAATGTCCAAGAGGTTAGCATGCAGTGGCCCTTTGTGATGCTTGTCATGTGCCTGCATGATCTGATCAGTTGTCCCTGCCTCCTTGTAGAGAGGCACCTCCTTATGATTCTTGGTCTCCACCAGGGATTCTGTTGTGGAGAATGTGCCCAAAAGCCTATACCTTCCCCTACTCCAAAAGAGAGGTGAGCAGGTGTAAGCCTTACCAAGCCTGCCCTGTCCACACCAGCTCTAACAGGTGACTAAGCCACTAATTAAATTCTGGCCACCTGGGTCATAGTTAGGACTTTTTCCCCTCTATCCCTCTATGCCAATATAGCTAGCTGATGTGATTTTATGTTATAGTCTGAGATTTATTTTTGTTTTATTATTGATGGATGGGAAGCAAGTGTTGCACTTACTGTTGTATATTTATATAAAAGTCCTGTGTCTGCCTTAGATTGTGGTGCTCTGAACAGAGAGGGCTGTCACTTGAACGAAGATCCTGGCCAAAGTACCCATGTGATTGCTTATTTTGCTGCTTTTGAGGCTGACTGTTCAGCAGTGCTGCAAATTATTCCTTTTCCACACTTCAAGGGGGCAGCAACTGTGTTGTTTCCCAGCCTTCACTGCTGCATGCAGGGTGTATGAATATGATAGACTGCTGGGCTGGAAGATGGTGCTCTCAGTGTGATACAGGTAACTACTGTTGCAACATGTGAGTAAGGGCTGACGTGAAGATCTGCAGTCCTGTGTGGCTGTGATTATCCTATGCTTTATGTGTAGCCATGACTTGGGAGACGATGTGGCAATGCTGACCCTTCACTTTGTGTTTACATATGCTTGTAAAAGAGCTTAACTGTTTTATGTTTGCATATATTAGATTTTATTATATACAAAACTCATATATGAGAAAAGAGTGTACAATAATCTGGCCTTTAGCTCTGTTTGTGACTGTGACATGCAGTTGGGCCTATGGGTGATGTTACTGTGCTTGCTGTTGTAAATCAGTGGTCTTAGAGTGCTGACCCTATTGCCAGATGTCGCTCTCCGCCATGTAATCTGTGGCATTAGATACACTGCTCAGAAGAGTGAGTAGTTATCTTATTTGGAATGAATGCTCAGCCAGTTTGATTTTAGTGATTACCATTCCAATTTCTGTTTTTGCATTTGTTCAGTGTGCACCAGGGAACCAGTGAGAGACCAGCTTCCTGGCATGTATCATCAGTTGAGCAGTCCAGTCACTGGCAGCAATGTTGTTTATGTCCCTGTGCCCAGGGTACAGAACTGAACAGAAAAAAGGTGACTGGTCAGACATTCAGTCAATACATTAAATTAAACATTTATACTCTGATATTAGGTAAAATACAGCATATTATATTGATGGTTTCATTAGGGCCAGAAGAATTTCTTCATTGTATGTTTTAAGAAAAATTGAGACTGAATTCCATTCACTAGTGTGTTGTATTCTGCCAGTAAAAATAAAGGATCATCTGATCTACTTATGAACAACACAGATTTAGTCAGTTGTTACTGTTTGGAAGGATGGAGGTCAGTCTCTGCTTTACTGCTATACTAAATGTTTTGTATGTAAATTTTATGGGGCGGGTCAACCAGACTTTTCCTTATGATGCATTTCTTGTCCTGATGGAGAAGTCTGAGAATCTGGAAGCTAGGCAAACAAGCAGTGTATGAGCATACAGAAGCTCATAAAGTTACAACAAATTGAAGAGTTAAGCAACTGGGTACGTTATGCAGGTTAATAGTAGTTCTGGTCCTAGGAACTTGGCTATGTGAATTTTCATTACTGGACTTCTTCCCAATGTTGGAATCGTGTACTAGCTTCCTTATGTCCTTGAAAAACTTGCAGGCTTGAATCTTTTGAAATTCTGTTAGGCAAAAATAATGTAGAATTCTGCTTCTTTTTATAGATGTTAATGGCCATGTCAGAGTTGGAGACAGTCTCATGCCTGTGTTTTACCTAGACAGTTACTTTGGCAGGAGTATAGGAAAGTAGGAAGCCAAGTTGTCTGACTACCATGAGCTTTTATTTCATTATTGATTTGCTTTTATTCAGTTGCTACCCATGTAGGCATATATGATAAATGTTTCTTTTACAGGATCGACCTCAGAGCACTTGTCTGGTTTAGTGACTTGCTCAGAATCTTATAATATGCCAGAAGAGACTGAGGGACTGAAACTTAGAACTGTAGAATAAAGCTCTTTAATAGTTAATAGCATTAGTCCACTATCTATATTGTCAGCCTGTTGCCCAATATCATCAAAGGCAAACTTGTTTTCAATAGTGCTGGTTCTCTGGTTTGATTCTTTTCTCAACACCTTTATTGAATTATCACTTAAGCATAGGCACACATACAGTTATATAAAGAAAACAAACCATATTATCACATTTCCACTTGAAAACATTATACATCACATGTATTCTTTTATATAATTATCAATCCAACATTACATAAATTAATTAATTCCCGCTGTAATTTAAACCTCATTCCTTTGCTAAAACATTATTCTGCATGTACTGTGACCACAATTTCCAATCATTCTTTGTAATTTGCTCCTACCATTTTCTAAATATCTCACTTCCAGTTCTTTTATCTCTGTTACAATGTTTGATACTTCAAATACAGTTGGTTTAGACCAGAGTAAAACTTGACAAGGCCCAGCTAAAAAAAAAATAATAATAATTTCCTTACCTATACCCATTTGCTCACCCAATATTTCTGACAGAGTTTTCTCTGGGGGATTTTTAAAGCCTGCCAACTCATTACACTCCTAAAACATATGTTCACAGTGACCTTTTTCTTCCCCATGACACCTCTAAAATTTGCCGTATACCTGAGGAAAATTTTTTGGAGTCTGCTTGGGGTATTAAAGTACCTGTGCAAACACTTCCAGGCAAAAATCCTAAATCTTCTAAACTTTGTTGTATATTTGGGAGCCATACATATGTCCACCTATTGCCTCCTTTTTGAATTGCTTACCTAATCTCTCTTCCCAATCCTTTCTAACCTCCCTCTGATTGATTCCTATAATTATTGTGCAATATTTTATATGCCCTACTAATTTTCCCCTTTGTAATGATCTGTGGTTAATCATTGAAAAGAATGCATATTGAACAGCACATCATCGAATGCAAAGCATAGAAACTCCATCAATCAAATGTGCACTTAATTGAACCTGTAAGACAGGGAAAGTAACTACTTGGCCAACACTTTCCTTCTCACAAATGGCAGTATTTCAAAACCATCCATCTAGGGGGCTTCACCCCCCCCCCCAAACTATGTATACCAACTCTGAGATCGCACTACAGTGGGGAAAAGTGAGATGGTTGCTCTGCATTTGATCATGTGTCATTTGATGGTTATTTCTTTTGAGGATTAACCATCAACCTCTTTGTAACAACAGCTTCTATTCTAGATTCAACTCTACAAGAGCAGGTCTTTCACTTTTTTTTCTCTTTGCCTACACTCTGATATCAATCCCTGATGGGGAAGGCAGTCTCTTGCCTGCAGTCCAGATGTCTTCTTGGCCTCTTCCCATTCTGTTAACTTTTCCTCTGTAGTTATTTGCTCCCAATACCTTGGTTCCTTTGGCAGTTTTCTGTAGTAAATTGCTCCCTCCTGTTGCCTTTTCTCTGTATCCCTAATTGCAGTGACCCTGTCGGCAAAATTTCTTTTCCCTGTACATTATGAATGTTGTATTCTGTATGGCTGTTTTTTCTCTTTAATGATCTGTATCCAACATCCCACTCTAACTTAATGATTGTTTCCCCTGCTTCATCATCATCCCTTTCCACTTTGAATTATAGCTTTTTTGTGCTATGTGTAAAAGTCAACTATGTAGCTCTAAAATATCCCTTCAAATCAGGTAATCCTAAACCACCTTGTTCTGTTAGGAGGATCAGCTTATTCTACTTGACCTTTGCTTTTCTTCCCTCATACATAAAATCCTTCAGCTCTTTAATTAGTCCACAACTTCTTCTCTGGTTGATAAAAATAAGCCTGACCTGTATGTAAAACTAAAGGGACTAAAAACATTTTCACTGCTTGTATCTAGATATCTATATCCAAAAACAAGTGCTTCTAGTTTCTCAGTTTTTGTATTACCTTTTGTTTAGTTTCCTCCCACATATCCTTAGATACTATAATAGAATCCTTTAATCCGTACTCCTAAATACTTCATTTTATTGTGTTTCCATAAATATGGCTATTGCTAAACCGATTCATGTGCGAGTACATATTTTATAGCTATGGCCTTTGGTTTATCTTCATTAATGTTATATCCTGAAAAGGCTTTAAACAGTCTGAAAATGTTATACAACACTGAGATGTCCTTTTTTGGTTTTATCAGGTGCAAAATAATATTGTCTGCAAATAAAGCCAACTTTTCTTGATTACCAACCACAGGGTTCAGTCCTGGATCCTCTCCTGTTTGGTATGTACTTCTCTGAAGTACAGGCTAACACAGAAGGTCTTTGGCTAATGAAGTTTGCAGATGACTGAAAACTAGGAGCCATAATTGAAACTCCTAACGATTTGCACATCCTACAAAAGGGCCTCACTGAGACAGATGCCTGGTGTCAAAGCCATGGCCTCAAGCTCAGTGCCAAAAAGTGCATTCTCATCCCTTTTGGTAAAAATTCTGTACCCATGAACTACCACATAGGCGGTAGTCTACTTAACACTGAAAGTATGATGAGACCTTGGGGGACACAGGTGGACAGTAGTTTCTCCTTTGATAATCACATCACCACAGTAGTCAGGAAATCTTTCTACGTGGCACACCTCATCAGAAAAGGTTTCTCATCCAGGAAAAAAGAGGTCATTGTTCCCCTCTGCTCGTCACTCATTAGACCCATTATAAAGTACAATGCCCCTTTTGGTATGTACCTCACAAGACATCTACAACAACTGGAAAGGCCGCAGAAATACCTCACAAAGAGGATTACCAGCCTCAAACAGATGCCCTATGCAGACTGTCTCAAAAAACTTTACTCTGTCACATATCACCTACTCCGAGGTGATCTCTGCCTAACATACAAAGCTATGTCAAACCCAGAGCTATTGGACATGCTCCACTTAAAGAAATCCCAATCCCTCTGAACTACATGCTCTAGGAACCTAAACCTTGTCACCGCAATAAACAGTACATGCTCGAGGGATAGATTCTTGTCCTAGAGACTTCCCATACTCTGGAACAAACTACCTAGCTATATCATACAAATCTCCTTACTAGCACTCAAGAAAAATCTTGATGATTGGATGGGAGATAGGAAATTCGCTCTGGGGATTACTTCTGTGGCTCTGCTCGACAGGGGCACAGGAAAATAATTTTCTTGGGTGGCGAACACCAGGGTACCATTTGGCTAGGCTTATATAGGCCCTAGGGCCAATAGCCTAGTACCTACCTAAGAACCTATGAATTATATTGTTGTATTTTTGACTTCCTTATTTTCTTTGCCAGTGGCTCCAAATATAATGTAAACAAAGGGCAAAAAAGGACAACCTTGCCTGGTGCCTCTGTTCAGACACAACTGTTTGGAGAGGAACCCTCCCACTTCAGTATTTGCCTCCGACCAATCATATATCCTCATAATTAACCTTATTATTGTATCAGGGGATGCAAATGCTTCCATTGCTCTACTCATAAAATCCAAGCTTACTCTGTCTAATGCTTTTTCTGCATTAAGACCTACCAACACCAGTAGTATTTTCTTATATTCTGCTTCCCTGTGGATCATCATTGAGTATTAAGGTTTCAAATGTTTGCCTCCCCTTCACAAAGCCACATTGATCCAAATCTATCAGTTTTGGCAATACCTTTTGCATTTCTTTTATCTGTTATGGACATAAACACTTTGTAATAATGGTTTAAAATTTAAATGAGCCCATATGAAGCTGGGTATGATGGGTATTCACCGTCTTTAGTTATTACAGCCTCCACAGTTTTCTGTCCTGACGTTGGTGCTCCCATTTCTTTTAACATACTGTTAAACAAAACCTTCCAGATCTTTATCTCTTTCTTCCCTCCTAGCCTGCAAACTTCCACAGGAATACCATCTATTTCTGGAGATTTTCCTGCAGATTGATTATATGTCACCATTTTATCTAATTTCCTCCTATCTTAGCTATTAATTTCTGAGGCTGATCTACCTCTAACCTTGGCATATTTAAGTCTTCCTTGAATATTTCTATTTGTGCTCTTTCCTGATTTGCACATTTCTTTGTTTTATACCAAATTTCATAAAACTTCTGAAATGTGTCTAATACCTCTACAGGTTCTCTGGTTATTTGCCATGTTATTGGCTGTTGTTAGTAACCTTTCTTTTTTCTGTAGTCTAAGTCGTCATGCTAAAAGTTTTGTGTTCTGGAGTTAGTATAAAAACAGTTGTTTAATAGCAATCTTTCTAAACTCATGCATGTTATCCAGCTACTCCTTTATTTTCTCTTTATCACTCTACAGTTGTGCATCATCTTATTCTGTGAGATTCTCCTGATACTGCAATATTTTAACCATTTTCAGTCCCTCTAAATGATGCTTGTTACTACTTAACTATATCTATTTTTCTTTTATTTCTACCCTAGTTTTAAACTCCAGTTTTATTTTATCCCACTCACTAGCTATAACTTCTGAAGAAATCTTGTCTTCCCTAATTTGAATAATTTCTACTACCCATTCCTTAAATGCATCTCTTTTTAACAGATAGGTTAGGAAGTCCCAGTGTCTCATTTGTACTTTATTCCCTGCATTTTTATTTTAGTTATTATAGGCACATGATCAGAAATAGTTATTTGTGTCAAACTTTCAATTAAATGCACTTGTTAGTGTGAAATATAATTTTTGTGCAGTCTAGCCCAGTTATTGTTTATGTGGAATAGTATGTAATTACCCTCAGAATTCCTACTACTGAATTCACATCTTCCATACCACATAGCATCCTACCTTTTTTCAGAAATCTGCCCTCTTTTCTTATAGTTTCTCCTCTTGGTCCCCCAAATACATCCTCATTGTTGCAAATCAAGTTTCAATCTCCTCTTATAAGTAGTATTACCTATTGAAAGCTAATTATTTCACAAAATATTTTCTTAAGCTCCATAACAGTTGCAGGTGGAATATAAATACATGCCAATGTAATCCTCCTCCCTTACCAGTAACTCCTTACTACCACTAATCTGTCATTACTCTTTTTTCCCCTCTTCTATCACTATTGAATCTCCTCTGGCAATTAGTATAATTACTTCCCTTTTACTTTGTCCCTAATATTCTGCTGAATATCCATCCTGAAATCCTTTCTTTATCAAATTCACATGCTCATTTTTTCCAAATGTGTCTGTTGTAGCATTGTTGTTTGTACTCTGCCTTTCTTAATATAATTTGTTACTCATCTTTTTATCTATACCTGTGAGTTTATTTACTTTCCAAAAGAATATGGATAGTGTAGTCAGTATGATAAGACATTTAACTGTCTTCTTCCAGCTTTTGGAGTGCTTGGCAACTTGATCCTTTATACAGCTGTTTCTTTTCTTCTCCATTTGCACCTTTGTCACATTTTACAAGACTTTTTATTTGAATGAAAACCCTCAAAAAAAAAAAAAACACCTCCCCATAATGTATTCATTTAAAACAAACACAACTATTTTCATCTTTAAATAATGAAGTTTAACCCTCCTGATAGGAACAATTATCACATATCAACAGCTGCATACACAGACATTACCTAACCCAATTTAAGGTTATCCGCACTAAGGTGTATGTTAAAGCCTGTGCTCATACTTACACTAATTGGTATGTTCTTGTCTTATTTTCATTCCCCTCTCAGATTTGAAAAACAGCTTGTATGCTTCCAGAAAACATTAACTTTCAGCCTTAAGAAAAAGTGCACCGGCTGTCTTTCAGTAAATTATACACTTTTCTAGTTAAATGCAATGAGGCATTTAGCTACCAGGAAAACTGCTATCTCTTGCTCAATTCGAATAATGTAAACTTTATTTTTCACTAAGCTGCTTGCCCTTGTACCTTTTAATTTTATATTGCTCTCAGCAAACAATGTCCAGAACACTTGAGAATGTACAGCTGTTCCAGCTGCAGACGTGTCCACTCACACTGAACATTTATTTGCTAAAGGAAAACATTTAGTTACATTTACATTGTTCTCTTATTTCTGTAGCAAACATGCTTACACACAAAATATGTTATTAGATTAAGCCAAGGGCATTAATGCAGACATTCACCTATGCAGAAGTTAGAGGACACATCTCAACTCTACATATATTATTATCAGTGCACCTTTACACCCCATCCCCACGGCCCCCAATTACAGCTTGAACTCACTTTTGTCCAGCCTTTCTTCTCTTTTTTACATTGTGATGCCTATATTTCTTAAAACCTGAAAAGAAAAAAAAATACTTGCTTACTTCAGTATCTTGATCACATACAACAATCATTGAAAATGCTTTACTATGTAACATGCAGTGTATATCAAAAGTGTTTTATACAACTACTGTTAAAAACAAAAAAGTTTTACTTAGTTATTCTTTTCATTTTCCTTTTAGTGCCATTCCAAACATTAATGACATGTAGTAGGGTATATGCCTTTCATTCCCCCTACAAGTTTAACAAAGTCAACAAATGTCCAATCTTTCTCAGACACATTTTTTGTAAAGCCATACTTTGCAAATGTGACTTGATGCTATGCAGTGTCACATTTATTCTCTAGTTTCAGTGTTGCTGTTTTTCTTTCTGTTCATCTCAATCTCCCAGCCCTAGATGCCAGTTTAACTCCAGGTACTCCCAGTTCTTCTAGTCAACTCTTGTGCTTTTTTCTGTCTCTCAAGTGTTTTCCTTTGGACCACTGGAAAAGATTTTACTGGACAACTCCTTTTATTGGCTTTATTATTTGAAGAATGAGAAGCGGAATCCCCTTCTGTTTGATGGCTTAGTGTTTGTTAGATAAACTGTTGTATTTCTTCCTTAGCCTGTTGTACATCAAAAAGTTACTTTGATTCTCCAGGAAAAAATATTCTAAAGGTAACTAGATACAACAGCTTGATATCACACATGCCTCTCAAGATTCACTGATTGCCAGGATACATTTTATATTCCTCTGCCTTGTGTACAATAAATAATTTCCAACAAATACTTTGTCTCCAGTTTTAACACATTTCCCTTCTGCCCCAGTTTTGTCAGGATCAAGTCTTTCTGTGGTATGATTGTGTCTTTACTAATACAGGTCTTGACTGCTTTCACATGACCAGTTGCAGAGCATACAGACAATGTGCTATTTCAGTTAGCAAATCTTGATGTGGAGCACCAGTCTATTTGCTTATTTGTGCTTTCATAAAATTAATACAGTATGTTCCTTCCAGTTTCTCTGGTACTGCAGAAAATCTGCATGCTCTGTCCTCTAACTCTGCCATGTTTTGAAACAGCTCTTCTTAAGTGGTCTCATACTGAGCCAGCCTTTTCTTCAGTTCATCCTCTGATTTTTGCAGTTTTATTATTTCATCTGAGTAACTATTTTTAAATCCTCTTCCATTTTTTCCAGCCTTTTATCATATGGGTTGAAACATTCCTTCAGTGTTTAATTTATAGTAATCAGCTCATTTGATTTATTTTTTTCCTCTAAATTACTGGAAGCCATCTCTAGTACCAGACTGGAGCTTGAACTGCTTTTTGCTGAACAGTCGCAGGGTTCTTCCTAGTTAGTGTTTTCTCTTCACCTTCTCTAGCTGATTTTTTTCAGGCTCTTTAAGGTTTTCTTTGCTGGGATCCAGGCAGTGTACTTACTAGCTAGTAACTGAATTTTCCTGTCATCCTTTATCTCTGTTTCTTTTTTCACACTAGAAGAGCTGCCATTAAGCTGTTGATCAGTGTGCAGCCATCTTTGAAGTCCTCTTGTTTAATTCTTGTCAGGTGCTCTCTGCATGTCCTGTCTGCATACATGTGAGTGTTGTCCAGGTGCTAAACTCCTCTCCCATATCTCAAAGACATATGCAGCAGGTGAATTTGCATTCTGTCAGTTGCCTCTACATTTGCATTTAATATGTGAGTGAACTAGATTGTGCATTCTGTGATAGACTGGTCTCATGTTCAGAATGGGTTTCAGTGACTTGTCCTATTAGCTGCTTAGTTAGATTCCATTGCCCACATAACCCTGCAAAAGATGAAGCATTCTACTGGAAGATGGATGGATGTTTTTTTTAGCAACACCAGATTTCTGTGATATTAGAGAGGCAGGTGGATTAGCTGGATGATTTGATTGGAGTATCTGGCAGTTGGCGGTTCATATAATTTTTGTACAGTTTACTAACTGTTGCCAGAGCATAATGACATGATTTTGTCAGCAATTTAGGAGGTAAGTGTCATATAAGAGGCACTTCCAGTGGCTACATTCTTCACAAACAAAACCAGTAATATGAAAATTGTAAGTTTTAGTTAAGTATGATTTGCTTGAAAAAAACCATTCAGCCCTTGAAATTAGCAAATAATACTATTGTAAAAGATAAGATAATTAGGTGATTGTTGTATTTATAAGAGTTCTTAATATTGTGTGAGGCTACTTAGGAGTTCCCTTCAGACAGGATGTGCGGTTAGGACTTCATGGCTGAGTCTAACACCAACTATTGAAAGATTGCAGTGTTAGGTGAGAGTGGGCTACCTAGCTGAAAATAGTGAAAGCAGGTAAGTATGCCAGCATTAAGTAAACAAAAGATAAAATCACATATACAGAATCAAAAGTTGCTGTAATCTTTGGTATATCAAGGACAACCACAAGGCATTCTTTAGCTATGTCCACAACTTATCAAAATTAAGAAATCCAGTGAAGTTTGCATAGTGAATGAATGAGTTAATGATGTTAGTGTGAATAAAAACTTGTGTGTGTGTGTATATATATATATATATATATATATATATATATATATATATATATATATATATACATATGGAAGCTTAACTTTTCATCAATAGCAGACATCATCAGAGCAGAAATTGTCGACTGTCTTTCATTGAATCTGAATAATATGAATCTACAAAGGATAAAAAAACACATAAAACAGATGTTTTTGTGTGTGTGTGTGGGGGGGGGGCACCCAGTATACCCTCTGCTAAATATATATACCAATTTCAAGATCACACTGCAGTGGGGAAAGGGCGTATGCCTTGATCCCTACTGTACTGCAGCCTCTAAGTTAAATTGCCAACACTTTTTGAAAAGCTGATTTTTGATCAGCTGCACCAGCTTTCCCCTGTTGATGAAAACACTTATTGATGAAAGATTCTGCACCCATATATATCAACAGTAAACTTAAACTTGCTGTTTGATAAATGCAATCAAAGGAAGCAGGCCCAATATCAGCAGTAGAGAGATTGGTATAATATTGCATTCACACCATTCATGATTAGGTAAATGGAAAATTGTCCCTAGACTACAGCCTATGATATTTTTTGTCTGCAGACTGCATTCTTTTTGATTAACTTTCAGCAAGCTTAGGCACATAACAGACTCATTTGTACAGGTAGACTATTGTTAGTTTCAGAACTCTGGAGTATTGTTAATGTGTACTGCATGCGTATCAGCCACGCGTTACATGTTGAGCACAAATCTGATGAATAATATCCTCAGGAGATGCGATTTTTAAAGATCTTCATAAACATCTAAACTATCCAATTGACAGATAACTTTACATATTTCATAGCAAATTGATAGATAACTACATATTTCAGGAGGTTCACATATATTTGCTATATAAGCAACTAAGAAAAGATAAAAGACATAAAATACTTGAAACAGCATTGCTATAAAGCATCAAAATCACCAAAGCAGTACATGGCCTAGTTTGTAGTCAGAGTACTTTGTCCTTGTTAGGTAAAACAGATAAGCTAAGATGGAGGGGGTTGGGAGGAAGGAAATGGTGGAGATCATACTGAATTAACAGAACAACTATTTAAATTATAGCAGAGGGGGCTGGGATTTTAATGGCAAAATACTCAGAGAGAGAGAGAGAGAGCGAGAGAGAGAGAGAGAGTTATTAGTAGGCTGTGCCCAAAAAAAAAAAAAAAACGTTGGTGAGACTTACTCTAATGAGGCTATTTTGTTAACAGACCTTTTCCTGATTATGAACTATCCTTTCCACATGTGTTTCATAGTATCTGGTGCACGTTTCATATGCCATCACTTGGTACCTCTCTTTTTCTACCCTAAACTAGTCTCTCATGCCACCTAGCCTTCTTACCTGAGCATTCAGCTCTTCTGATTCACACTACTCCTTATTTGTTACCTCTGCTTTGATGTAGATCAACAGGTAGCACATTTGCCTTTGGTGCAGAAGACTGAGAGTTCTATTCTTAATCCAGGTAGTTGGATTATTTTTCTAATAATGACTCTGCAGTGCTGCATAAAGGGGTGCTGCACTTCTGAGTGTGCCATTCATCAGATAAGATGTTAAACCGAGGCCTTATCTACCTGAGTTGGTGGTAGCGCAGGTGGATGTAAAAGATCCCATTGCACTTATCGAAAAGTGTAGGGGTCCTTTATTTATATACAAAAATAACTCTTAGTTGCAAAATATTCTCAAAACTTGGTCGATAAACTGCCAAAGGTACTTGGAAAGGAAGGAGGACTACAAAAATTGAGCACTTTTGTTCCCTTTTGGTTATCAACTTGGAATTTCTTCAGAAACATGGACATTCCACAAAACTCTCCTTATTTAAACAACAAAATTTCCCCTCTAAAACTACCTAATCTCCAGTAGGATTCAACATTTAAATAATTAACATTTTAATAAACTAGGACTGCTGGCACCTTTGCATGTGGACACTACAAGCAGTGACAGTTTATTAGTAATAGCAGTAGTATTACTTTTCCGCATTTGAATAACAGGACCATTTGAGCTTATCAGAGGCACACTAGCCAAACTGAGTGTATAGTCTATCTAGCCGTTTGCAGTAACTGTCCAATCTTTTATGTAGGAAAAAGTTATAGAAGACTAAGGCTAAGAATAAGGGAGCACATAGCAGCAATTAAAAAACTTGATTTTTCAAATTCCCTAGCTAAGCACAGTTCTGAATGTAATGGATTTCGGAAGTTTCATTTTACTGTTTTGGAATAAATATATCAAGACAAGTTTATTACTGGTGAGATGTCCCTGCACTGGCCCCATAATCAAGGAGCCTCAATCCTCACCACTAGGAGATGCACACACTGGAATGATGAAATGTACACGCACAGTAAAGTGCAATTTCCCTTAAGAGCACACAGAGATCACAGTCAGTCTTGGGCTGGTTTCTTCCTCTTTCTCCAGATCCCCAGTAAGGCTCCCCAGTGGCACACCTATAGAGTTGAATCTTTAGCCAGGGTTCCAAGACAAGTCCTCCCAACACTCTCCCTGTCCAACCAGTGCTTCGTGTCCCTGCTCAAGTAGCTGACACACACACACACACACACACACACACACACTTTGAGATTTGATTTATACACAAACATACACCTGGGAATGGCTGGCACAGGTTTACTAGCCATTCCCCCTTTTGCCCAGACTATAAGGTAGTAGTTCCAGCTGCCATCAGCCACACTTATCAGCTACTATAAGGCCCTTACAAAGGGGTTCAATCCTACTATGTAATGTTGCTATTAATCCAAATGGTAGTCTGACCAAGTGCAAGGCTATTTAGGAGTGGCCTGTACAGTGTCACCAAATACATATGCAAATAATTTAAGAGCTTAAATATGTCTCTTAAATGTCAGCCATAAAGATAGGTTAAAAATATTTAATAATAAATAATAAAAGAACAAGACAATACTCAGAAAATCAACACAGTAACTTCAGAGTTCAAAATCACAGGAATTATTTTAAAACAACATTGCAGGACAGTCTCAAATAAATAAGAAATCATCTAAACTACGTACAAAAATGAACAAAACACTAAGAAACTGTCCAAATCCACAAAGAAATACCAAATGTCCGTAAAACAAACCGTTTATTAAAACTGATAAACTGAAGCGCTTTGCGAAGCACTTTTCGTTCAAGTAATACACGAACTTAATCAGATGCCATAAAATCAAACAGTACTGTTTAAATAATGTACGTAATCCGTCAGCTGGTTAAATTAATTAAAAGCATTAAAGGAATATATTCCTTATATCAAATCGGCACATAAATGCCATGCATAATTACAAAATTCTATAAGATACTTAAATCTCCAATTCAGGCAAATCACCTAAACTAATCGTTACTATATTCCTATCTATGTCTAAAAAAGATACTATGCCCTAAATCTTATAGACAGGCAAGTAAAGATGGTAATGATGAGTGGATGTTCTTGCTAGGTCCAAGACAAAATATAAAATGCACTGTTTCTATCTCAGAGAGTTTTTAAATCAATATCAAATATTACGCTTAGCTTGGATGACATCACTCTGTCACCTGACTTGAGCTCCCAGGCTAAACAGAAACTTAACAGAATTTAACATCTCTGTGTAAGAAATACAAATCTCTTAGAACTGTGCAGCTGCTAGGAAGTCATAAAGCAATAAAACACTTTTTACATTTTAAACCTAGTAATTACTTCTCTCCAAGATGATACAAAAACTTCTAGTTCTCCACATTGTGTCTGCTACTGAACTGAAATTGAGAGATAAAATCATTTGATGTTCTTCATGTTTCACTGTTGCAGTCATTACATTTGGGTTATCTGCTTGCAGGTAGCCCTCATTCGGCCTGATTAACAAAGTCTTGGGTCCTGCATCGGTTGCTGTCCCTTCTTCCATGACGTCAGGTCATCAGGGGTATAAAACATGCAGCCGACGCCATTACATCAGTCTTTCTTGCCGTGCAGTGACTGAAGCAGAAGCGGTTCGCAGTTCGCAAGTGCCGGTCGGCCGACTCCTGAAATTTTCATTTTCGAGTTTCAGAACTGAAGTCTTCAACTAAAGCTAAGTGCCCCATTGGGGAAACTTTTCTTGCTCCTTACCGATGTCAGTAAAAGCTGATAATTGCATTTCTTGTGGAAAGCAAATACCTCATAAAGATTTTAATTCATACTGCATTTCTTGCCTAGGCCCTGACCACGACATACTTTGCTGTCGGTTTTGTGCTTTATTTAATCAGCGCACTATCCGTCTTCTGTATATTTTCGCTTCTAAATATTTTGGTTCATAGTTTAATTATCCAGAAATGTCATCGGTTAGCCATCCGACTCCCGGGATTCTCAAAAAACGCAAAGATAAAGACAGAGACAGGCCGCCGTGGTCCAAAACTGCTGACGACGCTTCTCCTTAGCCAGTCGCCAGTTCGCCGGTACTCAGTGAGGCGCTTTCGCAGCCCCTGATACCTGCTACTTCTGATTCGCAGGCCTCTACTGAGACCCATTTGGAGTCTGGTATGCCGCGAGATGCTTCAACTATGGAACCCGCAGATGTCTCTACCTTGGATGGGTCTGGAGCCGCTGTGCAGGCACCAGCTTCTGAGGGTGTATTTAGGCCTACGGACTTGCCTATTAAACTGACGCCTCCTTCTTCACTTAGGTCTAAATCTCGAACCATGCCTAAAAAACCGATGCCCAGGCCACATGCTCAGGCCTCCATGCCTAAAAAACAAATGATAAGAATGGCTGAAGATTTAATAACTCTAATCGGGGGTAGCCAACCCCTCCCCCCTTTCTAAGAGGCCTAGGACTGAAGTTGTTTATGAATCTTCTGACAAGGAGTCTGTTTTTTCTGATTCTTCTGATGATCTGGATTTGCCTTTATCTACTTATGAGGATTCTGATGCAGAGGACTCCATTCCCTCTGCTTCTCCTCCAGAGTAATTTTCTTTTGGGGAAACCTTGCATACTCTAAGGGAGCATTTCCACTGGGAAAGCCAGGATTTTTCTGATTCAAAAAAAGAGGCTTAGGGATTTCTTACTCCTACCTCAGCAATAGGCCTTTAGCTGTTCCTCCTGTACTAGACATTGTTGATGATGCTTTTTCGGAATCTAGTTTGGCCCCTGATTCCTTGCCTCCTACTCCCAGAAAACCTGACAGATACTACAGGATCCCTGAGTCGCACAGGTTCCTTTTTAAAAATCCTATTGCGGATCCAGAGACCATTTCACAGGGGCCCAAGGGCATTAAGGCTTCTACTGTTAAAAATCCTACCCCTTCTGATAGAGACTCCAGGGCACTGGATAGATGGGATAAGAAGGTTTACACTTCTGCAACCTTGGCCATTAGGGCTTTAAACTACCAGTTTCATATGTTAAAGTATCAGCAACATGTTATTGGATTACTTAAACAGAGAATGATGTTGATTCCTGACTGTGTGGAAAATAAAGAATTACAGGATTTAATGCAGTCTGTTGAACAAGTTGGAAAACATACTTTGCAATGTGGTTTTGATTCATTAGAGGCCTCTTGCAGGGCAGCTGTTACTGGGTCTGTGCTCAAAAGGCATGCTTGGCTAAAGGAGCAATGTTTGCCTGATCATGTTAAAGGTAAATTGTTGGATGCTCCCTTAAATCAGGACCGCCTGTTTGTGGCAACAAGGCTGAGGAAGTTCTTAAAAAGATGGAAGATAAAGCTAAATCTATGCAAACTGTTAAAGATTTCTTACAAGTTCAGCCTCCTAGATTTAGTAGGCACTGGCCCTCTAAGAATTGATCCTTTCCAGTCCCTTCCAGGTCTTCTCAAGCCAAACCAGACACAGCAAAAGCCCCAGGTTTCAGTCCCAGGGGACACACAGGACTAAGCAGTGGGGGGGGGGGGGCTCCACTTCCAAATCTGTGAGTAATAAGACTTCCCCCTATGGTAAACTGTCTCAATGACGTCCGTTTAAAATTTCCAAGCACTTATCAACTGACTGCCCCTTTGGGGGGAAAGATTGCTCTTCATGCAAAGAACTGGGAACTCATTACCCAGGACAAATGGGTTATAAATATAGTGTCCCAGGGATACAGATTTCACTTCCACACATTGCCAACACCAAGCGGGTGGCAGGACCTACCCCCAAATCCGTGGGCAGAGGCCCAAAACAAGTACTTTCGCTCTTAAGCATGGGAACTATTCAACTGGTACCGGAAGAGGGAAAGGGACAAGATTTCTACTCTAGACTTTTCCTGGTACCCAGAAAAGACCATTCATGGCATCCTATCCTGGACTTGTCTACTCTAAACACCTTTTTGGAAATTCCAAACTTCAAGATACTGACTCTTCACCAATTACTTCCTATGCTAGGCAAAGATGCCTGTTTGGCAACACTAAATTTAAAAGAAGCATACCTGCACATCCCAATCAGGAAATCTTTCAGAAGATACCTATGCTTCAAAGCAGGCTACACGCACTATCAGTTCTCTGCACTGTCCTTTGGCTTATCTACTGTGCCCAGGGTATTCACAAAGTGCCTAGCTCCAGTTATTACATTTTGCAGGCAAAGAAATATTCAGATATACCCATACCTGGACGATTGTCTAATTCAGGCAGAAAGCCAGGACATACTTTTGAATCATCTGGCCTTTGTACAAAGGGTTCTAACTTGTTTGGGGTACACCATAAACAAAAAGAAATCACACCTGGTACCCTGTCAACAAATTATATTCCTGGGAGCTAGCTTGAATACAACTGCCCAGATGGCTTACCTCACGCCAGAGAAACAAATTCATTTGACAACCTACTTCAAACAAGTGGCCACAAAAAACGTGCTATCTGCAAGACAAATACTGCAAGCCTTGGGGTTCATGGCCTCCTGCATTCTTCTAATTCCATATGCAAGAATGCATATGAGGAAACTACAGCGGTATCTAAAAAGCCTATGGTGTCAACATTCTCAGGATCTAGAAGCAATGATTCCTATCTTACCTTGCCTACCTGGAATTCCTTTGGTGGGCAGAGGCCTGCCACCAAAACAAGGGACTACCTTTCACACCACCCCCTGCTACCCAAACCCTAACAGATGCATTAGACTATGCATGGGGGGGCTCACCTGGCAGGGAAATGCATTCAGGGCAAATGAATCCCAAGTCAAATACACCTGCATATCAATCAAACAGAAATGTTAGCCGTACAGAATGCTCTGACAGCCTTCAAGGACCACATTCTTCCAGGACAACTTATGGCAACACCACTGTTATGTGTTACATAAACAAGCAGGGGGGGGGTACACATTTTTACCCCCTATGCAGACTAGCCATGGCATTGTGGAACACAGCCTTGAGCTACCAAGTGCACCTACAAGCTCAATTCCTGCCAGGAAAATTAAATACACTGGCAGACGGACTAAGCAGAAACCTCATGGACCCATATGAGTGGAAACTAGAACCAAGGATTTTCAATATGTTGACAAGCAAATGGGAGAGCCCAGATATAGACCTGTTTGCCTCTCCCCAGAACTACCAATTGGACAAATTTTGCACAAGGACTCCCCACAAGCAAGCCTGGAAAGTGGATGCTCTGTCCTTCAGCTGGAAAAACATGTCAGTCTATGCCTTCCACCCTCTGCCTCTGCTTTCCAAAGTACTACTAAAAATCAAACAGGACAAACCAAGGATGATTTTGATTGCTCCAGACTGGCCACGCCAACACTGCTACCCCCCCCCCCTGCGCAGTGTGTCATGGTTATCCCCATGGCACCTGTCTCAGACATCCTTCCCTGTTATCTCATCAGGAGAACCAGATTCTGCACCCTCAGCTTCTAACACTGAACCTTTCAGCCTGGCTAATTACATAATCTCTCCCCTACCATCCCTCAGTAAACCTGTGATGGATATCATTTTAGAGGCAAGGAGGCCTAGTACTAGAAAATATTTTACTGAAAAATGGAAAAGATTCTGTGCCTGGAACCAATCTCAAGGGATGAGCACAGCAGCGCCCAATTTACCTCAGATTTTACAATACTTAACTGAGATGCTTCACAAGGGCCTGTCTTTTTCCTCCATTAAAATCCACACCTCAGCCATTTCAGCTCATTATAGCAAAGAACCTCCCCTTTTCTCTCATCCACTGCTCAAGCAGTTTCTCAGTGGTGCCAAAAATTTGAGACCACCCAGGAGAGCTCCATCCCCAGCCTGGGGCCTTAACTTTATTTTGGAAAAACTCATTCTACCTCCTTTTGAGCCAGCTGCTACTGCAGAGTTAAAATTTCTTTCTTGGAAAACCGCTTTCCTTTTAGCAATCACTTCAGCTAGAAGGATATCTGAATTACAGGCCCTTATGGCAGTGGAGCCTTTAATCATCTTTCATGTGGACAGGGCGTCCCTCAAAACCAATCCATCCTTCATGCCCAAGGTGGTATCCAGTGTGGCTCTTAATCTGTCTGTTCATTTGCCAACCTTCTTTCCCAATCCACAGAACAAAGGGAACGGATACTGCATTCCTTAGATGTGCACAGACAACTTAGATTCTACTTGGACAGGACTAAACCTCAAATGAAATCTGAACAACTGCTGGTGGCATTTGCTGCAGGGGCAGAGGGGAAGGCTATTTCAAAGAAAACCATTTCTAAATGGATAGGCCATTACATTAATTTCTGCTATAAGCACCAATGAAAACCTATCCCCCAGGGGATCAGACCTTACTCCACCAGGGCTACATCTACCTCTACAGCCTTTCTCAGAGGTGTCCCTACCAGGGACATCCTAGAAGCTGCTACCTGGAGTTCTGTGCATACTTTCACCAAGCATTATCATTTGCCAATTTTCTCTAAATCCAGAGCTGGCTTTGCCACTGCAGTCTTGCAGGGCCTTATAGCTGGTCCTAATGCTACCTAAATTCCTCCTCCCAACCATAGCTTTGGGAATCTACCCAAATGTAATGACTGCAACAGTGAAACAAGAAGAACTTAGTACAGTTGTGTGCACTTACATAAATGTAGATGTTCGAGTGTATTCACTGTTGCAGTCCTGGTTACCCTCCCTCCAGCCCCCTATCTTCTTTTGGCTATACCTCTACTTTCCTTTACTATGCTTAAAAGCCTTTTTGGTGTATTTGCTTTTTTGCTGGAGATATATCATTGTACTTTTATATTTAATTGCTCCTCATTAGGGGGGCACCTCTCATCTGGGGCAAGAAAAACTTTG
This sequence comes from Protopterus annectens, assembly GCF_019279795.1. Taxonomy (NCBI): domain Eukaryota; kingdom Metazoa; phylum Chordata; order Ceratodontiformes; family Protopteridae; genus Protopterus; species Protopterus annectens. The sequence goes on along the minus strand of NC_056728.1, from coordinate 1,341,242,142 downwards.
TTAATCAGGCTGGCTGAGGGCTACCTGCAAGCAGATAACCCAAATGTAATGACTGCAACAGTGAATATACTCGCACATCTACATTTATGGTAACTGTACATAACTGTACTTTTGTGGTCCATCTATAACGTAACTTAACTTCAGCTATTCTTAAGTTTTACAAGTTAATCTTCTGTGTTCCAGCAGGATATGCTGTGGTTACATTCTTGAAGCTAAGTACATAACATACAGTTCTATATAAATCATATCAATATTCACAGATGACATAGAATTATTTACAAAATTCCAGATAGCTGGGCTGGTAGTATTTCTCTATATCACATTTCTTTACCCCCAAAAACTCAAGCTAATTTTTCAAGTGACCATTGAGAAACGTTGCTTGAGAGGGTTGAGCCTTTTTGGGAATGCCTTATCCCATTCCCTGTCTTGAAAGCCCATCTACGTTGGCATTGCTAACCCCCTGTGGTGTACACTGTCATAGTATATACTTGCAACCCTAAGCTCCACCTTAGTAACTTGGCATTTTGCTGATTGGCTCAATGTAGCCATGTTAAGGGATTGTGGTCTGTAACTACAGTGAATGTCCTTCCATACAGATAAGGCTGAAGTTTCTGCAGTGCTCACACTGTGGCTAGGTGTTCCTTTTCTACAGCTGTATAGCATTCCTCCCTGGGTTGTAGCCTCCGCCTGAGATATACCACTGGGTGCTCTTCTCCCCCTCAGGAAACCTGGCTAAGTACAGCACCAACCCCATAGTTTGAAGCATCCACTTGCACAACAAATTATTTGCTGTAATCTGGACTAACTAACACAGGGGTTCCTCCCAAAGCTCCTTTCAGCTTCTGGAATGCCTGCTAACATGCTGGGGTCCACACTACCTTATCTGACCTGTTTTTCCTTGTCAGGTCTGTGAGGGTAGCAACTATGGTACTATAAATGGGGACAAACTCTCTGTAGTACCCCACTGCCCCAAACAATGCCCTCACCTGCTTTTTGGTAACATTGGCAGGGCATACTTGAATGGCTTCCATTTTGGCAGGTTCTGGCCTGATCTTACCACTCCCCACTCTGTGTCTCACGTAGGAGACCTCTGCCATACCCACCTGACATTTGCTGGGCTTAAGGATCAACCCTGCCCTCTGTAGTTTGCCCAGCACCTCCCTGACATGCTGAAGGTGATCTTGCCAGGAATGGTTGTAGATGGCAGTATCATCTAGGTAAGCAAGGGAAAAATCTCCTGCCAGGATATGATCTACCAGCCTCTGGAAAGCTGCAGGGCATTTTTCATCCCAAAGGATGTCTACATGAACTCATACAAGCCAAAAGGAGTCACAAAGGCTGTCTTCTCTCTAGTACTGGGAGTCGAGGGCACCTGTCAGTAACCCTTGGTAAGATCAGTGGTGGTAAGATACTTAGCCCCACCCAGATGCTCTAGGGCTTCATCTGTCCGAGGCATGGGGTAAGCATCTGACTCTGTGTGACTATTTAATTTCCTTTACTTCACACAGAACCTGGTGCTGCCATCTTTCTTTGGTACCAGCACCACTGGGGAGGCCCAGGGACTGCTGGACTCCTGAATTACTCCTAGTTCCAACATTTCCTGTATCTCCTCCCTCAGAGTCTGTTTGACTTTGTCAGACACCCTATAAGGGGCCTGCTTAATTGGCCTTTGGGGTCCTGTATCCACATGGTGTTGCACCAGGTGAGTACACCCTGGTTTCCCAGTGAACATGTCCTCAAGCTCCTGTAACACTGCTCAGATTTCTTGAACCTGGGTAGGGTATAGCAGCTGGGACATTGCTACCCCTTCCACTGAGGTGTCAGTCTGAACCTCACGGAGCAGATCCGTCACTTGATCCCCCCTCAGACTCCTCCTGCCATCCACTGCAAATACTCAGCACAAGGGCCTCCCTATCATGGTAAGGTTTCATCATGTTAACATGATACAGTTTCTGCCCCTGCCTTCTGCCTAGCAGTTCTACCATGTAATTAACATCACCGAACTTCCTTACGACCTTGTAGTGTCCATCGCAAGCTGCCTGCAGCTTGTTGTGTCGGACATGAATGAGAACCATTACCTGCTGCCCAATAGCATACACTCTAGCATTCCTGTCATACCAGACCTTTTTCTGCTGTTGGGCATCTGCCAGGTTCTCCTGGGCCAAGCCAGTGAGTACCCTGAGTCTCGTCCTGAAGTTTAGGACATATGCCACAACAGACTCCTTGTGGGATTCACACTCACCCTCCCACTTATCTCCAATCAAATCTAGAGGTTCCCTCAACCTACGCCCATACAGCAACTCTGAGTGAAAAACCTGTGGATTCCTGGTGAACCTCTTTGTAAACAAACAACAGATGGACAAATATTTGTCCCACTCCCTTTTGAGCTGGTCTGCAAATGCCTGTAGCATGGACTTGAGTGTAGAGTTTAACCTCTCTACAAGACAATTAGTCTGGGGATGGTAGGGGTGGTCTTTAGGTGCTTCACCCTACAGTGCTTCCACAGATAAGCCAGCAGGTCTGATGTGAAATTGGCACCTCTGTCAGTCAGTATTTCTTTTGGGAAACCTACCCTGCTGAAAATCTCTAACAAAGCATGTGCCACCTTTTCTGCCTCAGTGGAAGACAGAGCCACTGCTTCAAAGGTATCTGGTAGCATAATCTACTACCACTAGGATATAATTTTTCCCTGTGGAACCTGGTGTACTCAGAGGCCCCACAATATCCATAGCTGCCCTCTGAAGTGGCTCCTCAATCATAGATCAAAGGAACTTTCATCTTGTCTCCTGCCTTGCCTACCTTTTGGCACTGCTCACAGGTCCTGCAGTACCCTGTTACATCTCTGGAAATCCCAGGCCAATAAAAGATCTGCATAATACGTCTCTGTATGTTTTATGCCCATATGATCTGCAAAGAAAATATCATGGGCTATGGCTAGAAGTGCCAGACAGTAGGCTCTGTGCACTATCAACTGCTGTATTCTCTCACCCTGTAGCCCTCCCTCAGGGGTTCACTCTCTGTACAGTAACCCTTTGTCCCAGTATACAGATTCCCCCTTCCATTGAGAATCAAGTGCCTCACTAGTTACCTCCCTCAGGCCTTGTAGTGAAAGGTCTGAAAGCTGAGCCTATCTCAACTCTCTTTTTAACCCATCTCCCCTTCCACAGGAAGTCTGGTATTGTCTGACAGTGGTGCCTCCCTGTCACCCTGAATACTACTACTCACCTCTGCCCTTGCAGTGACTCTGCCCAAGGGAACATCAGTAGCCACAAGCAGCTGTGGTTAATCTTCAGTCTCACTGCTACAGGGTAGCTCCCTTCCTGAAGAAACCACCTCACCAGTCCTCACTGCAAGTTTGCAGTCTGTCTGGGTCTCCCCCAGACTACCAGACCCACATTCTTGTCCCCAAGCTTGACTGCGTGTAATTGCATGCACACATGGTATTGCATTATCAAAGTCATTCCCTATCAGGACATCTGCAGGGATATCCTCAAGCACACCTACTTGCTGTCTTTCTTTTCCATCCTCCCAGTCAAACTGATCCCCAGCCAATGGAAATTGGAATGGGGTCCCTTCTAAAGATCTGACTGGAGTAGACTGCCCGTGCAAGTAGTGCTCCTCTTTAACCATTGCAAGCCTCACAATGGTTAGGTCAGAGGCTGTGTCTGTCTTAGCAGTGGCCTCTTTCCCATCTACTAAGATAGGATATAACCTCTTGTGGTAGTTAGGTACCCTTGTTGTCTCTAGACAACTTACTGCTGGCATTTTGTCATTCCCTCTTACTGGCTCACCCTCCTTTTGTTCCTCACCTTGCTCCATGGACATCTATATGGTACATGGCCCAACTGGTTGCATTTAAAACATTTAACCCTTGATCCCAGACATGTACTTCGGCTAGTGGCTTCCCCTGCTACAGGTCGACTTTATTGGGGCAGTCTGGGCTGCCCACCATGGGTTGTCTTAGACCCATAAGCAGCACTGTGCAGTGATGCCCTGCTTGCTAGGTGTAGGTCTCCCTTCTTCTCCAACTCATCTGCAGTAGTGGATTGTCTATCAGCTAACCAGATTCTCATGTCCTCAGGCAAAGTGGTAAGGGCTTCTTCCCTCACAAAAAGGTCTGCCAGCCATTCAAAAGTGGTGACCTGACATCCATTCTCCCACCTATGAAAATAAGTACTTAGTTCAGCAGTATATTCACATGCACTTTCATATGACTTGCGTCTATGCTCACAAAACTTCTTTCTATAAGCTTCAAGTTTCTATAAGCTTCAGGTGTTAACTTAAAGCATTCTAACACACATTTTGGCAGTATTATAATTTTAAGCCATCAGTATCAGACAACTTAGAAATAACAGTTACAGCTTTACCATGGAGGAAGGGGGTCTCAGTGCCCTTCGTCAACATTGTGGTCCTTTCAAACATATGAATGAAACTACAAAATTATCCCCCTCTGTAAATTGTGGAAGAAATTTACCGACCTTTGTTTATTCTGGGGTTCGGTTACTTCCTTCCCCATTACCTGCATGTCTTTGGCAAAGAGCCAGCATCTCCTTTTTATGTTGCCTCTGCCTGTCATTCTTCTCAGCCTCCAGCCATCACAGTTTCTCATTCTCCTCAGCCTTCAGATATCTCAGTCTCTCTGGTTCATAGGTTCATAGGTTGGTACTAGGCTATCAGCCCTAGGGCCTATACAAGCCTAGCCATAACAATTCCCTGGCTATTTCTTCCCACATTATTTACTTTCCTGGACCCCTGTCTAGCAGGGCGACTGACATGATCCCTGGGGTGAATTTCCTTTCTCCCATCCAATCGTCAAGGTTCCTCTTGAAGAGGTCCAAAGAGGCACTCTGCTTGACATGTATGGGCAATCTATTCCAGAGTCTGGGGAGTCTCTGGGTCAGGAACCTATCCCTCCAGCATGTTTTGTTTATTGTGATGACAAGGTTTAGATCCCTGGAGCGTGTAGCTCTGAGGGATTGGGATTTCTTTAAGTGTAGCTGCTTCTATTGCTGCTATTGCTGCTTCTATTTCAAAATGGTTGGCCTCCAGCTCAAGTCTCTTGAACTCCAGATGGATTTTGTTGAACTGTCCATTTTTGTGCAAGTTGTATATCTCCAAGGCCAGCTTGGTTGTCCTCCTGGTTGCTATTCTGTGACACAGCTGTGACTGAAGCTGCAATCATGTCTGCTTTAGTCAGGTTGGCATGTACCAGTCCTTTAGCCTGGCACACTTCAGCCAACTGGCTCCTTGTCAGCTTGCCATACTCTTCTGCTGACATGCTTGCCTGGTCTCCCTGACTAGCTAAGCTAACAAAAAAAATAAAATAATTGTGATGTGAAACTCTGAATGTTCACTGGATGGCTTGATTGAGAGTACAGACACCTTCAGTGACCACTGTACACAGGCTACAGGAATTCAGTATCCACACCACTATCAGCCAGTTTAATATGTGATGTGGCTATCTCACCACTGTCAACCAATAAATATGTGATGTAGATATCCCACCACTGTCCACTAGTTAATATGTGATGCCCCTGCACTGGCCCAGTAATCAAGGAGCCTCACTCCTCACTATTAGCAACAGCTAGGGGACATACACACTGGGAGGATGACAAGTATATACACAGGAAAGTGCAATTTCCATTAAGAGCACATAGAGATCACAGTCCAACTGGGGCTGGTTTCTACCTCTTTCTCTAGATCCCCAATAAGACTCCCTACTGGAACAGCTATAGAGTTGAGTCCTTATCCTGGGTTCCAAGTCAAGTCCTCCCAACACTCTCTCTGTCCAAACAGTGCTTCGTGTCCCTGCCCAAGTAGCTCACACGCACACACACACACACACACACACACACACACACACACACACACACACACTTTGAGATTTGATTTTTACACAAACATACACCTGGGAAAGGCCGGCACAGGTTTACTAGCTATGTCCCCTTTTGTGTAAATTATAAGGTAGATTTTCTTCGTGTTTCACTGTTGCAGTCATCACATTTGGGTTATCCCTGCCAGGGTAGCCCTTGGCTGGACCGAATACCAGAGACTTGGTATTTCTGCATCAGTTGCTGTCGCTTCTGGACTGACGTCATGTCGTCAGTAGTATAAAGTAAGGCAGCCAACACCATTACATCAGTCTTTCTTGACATGGAGCCCGATGCAGAAGCAGGTTGCATGAGTGCCAGTCGGCTGCTACCTGAGTTTCGTCTACTGAATTGAAGCTGAAGTCTTCTAAAGCTAAGTACCCAGAAAAAGTTTGTTTCGCCCTTGGAAAGCAAATACCATATCAACTGAACAAGAAAGGGTTCCAAACAGCTACTCGCAGAAGTCTGTAGACACGCAAAATACTATTGTTGTTTTGAAAACAACAATAGTATTTTGCGTGTCTACAGACTTCTGCGAGTGACTGTTTGGAACCCTTTCTTGTTTAAATACCACATCAAGACTTACATTCTTACTGCTTCTCTTGCTTAGGCCCAGACAACGACATCCCCGGTGTTGCTTCTGTGCTTTGTTCAAAGCCAGAACTATCCGTCGTCTGGCCCTTATTGTAGCTAGATAGTTTCGCTTACAGTCCTTGAACTCTGATATGGCTTCAGTAAGCCATCCGACAGTAGATGATCTGAAAAAATGTAAAGATAAAGACAGAGACAGACCGCATAGGTCCAAACCTACCTTTGATGCTCCCGTTAAGCTTATCTGTTCTCCGGTCCTCAGTGATGTGCTTTCGCAGCCCCTGATGCTCGCTTCTGTGGATTTGCAGGCTGCTACTGAGACAATTTCAGAGTATGGTATGCCGCAAAACTCTTCTTCGACTTAGGATCCTGTGGTTGTCTCTACCTTGGATGGGTCCGGATCCGTTGAGCAGGCACTGGCTTCCGAGGAATTCCTTCACACTACCGATTCTCAACACAAACCGACGTGTTCTTTCACGACTAACTTTCTTTCGCAAATGACCGAGTTTCTTGGGCCCGGGGTACGAACCTCACCCAAGAAATCAATGACCCAATCTCAGGCAAATGCTTCCTTGCTTCAGTCTCAGATTCTTAAAATGGCAGAAGACCTTATCATGCTGATCAGGGGAAGCCAAGTTACCCCTTCCAAAAGGAAAAGAGATCTGTCCCCTGTAGTTCTGTCTGAACAGGAGTCCAATGACTCTGATGCATCTGAATATGAAGACATGCAACCCCCTCTCTGCTTGTGAGGATTCTGATGCAGAGGATTACATCCTTCAGCCTCTCCCCCAAATGATTTTTCCTTTGGGGAAACCCTTCTTACCTTAAGGGAGCATTTCCAATGGGAAAGTCAGGACTACCCTCAGCCTAAAAAGAGACTCCGGGAATTTTTAGCTCTTCCACAGCACAGACCCTTGGCCATCTCCCCAATCCTGGATGTTGTGGAGAATGTTTTCCTGGAATCCAGTTTGACTACTGACACCCTCCCTCCTGTACCCAGAAAACCAGACAGATGCTACAGAGTCCCTGACTTAGAAATTTCTTTTTAAAAATCATTATGCTGACCCTGAGGTAATTTCTCAAGGGCCTAAAAGAATTAAAGCAGCCTCTGCTAAGAATCCCACCCCCTCAGATAGGGATTCCTGAATACTAGACAGATGGGGTAAAAATGTATACACCTCGGCTACTCTTGCTATCAGAGCACTAAATTGTCAGTTCCATATGCTAAAATTTCAGCAACAACCCTGCAACTCTTCAAACAAAAAATGTTTTCTTTTCCTGCTTGTGCAGAATCTAAAGAGTTAGAAGAGTTAATGCATTCTGCAAGTCAGGTAACTAAACACACCTTGCACTGTGGTTTTGATGCCCTAGCCTAGAAGCTTCTTGCAGGGTAGCAGTTATCGGATCTGTCCTTAGAAGGCATGCATGGCTTAAGGAACAGCCCTTGCCAGACCATGTTAAATCTAAATTTCGGAATGCCCCCTTGCACAAAAACAACTTATTTGGCACTAAGGCAGAAAAGGTCTTAAAAAAGATGGAAGAAAAATCAAAATCTATGCAAACAGTTAAGGATTTCTTATAGGTGCAGCCACCCAGGTCCAGCAGACATTACCCTACTAAGCAGTCCTTTCCTGCTCCCACCAGACCAATTCAGCCCAGACCCCGAGGAATCCGACTCCCCAGACAGCAGCCACAGGGAATGCAGAGATCTAAGCAGTGGGCTACCTCCACTTCAAAACCAGGGAGTTCTAAGCCACCCCCTTATGGTAAGAGCTCAAAATAACTCTCCTCCCCCACCCCCTCCCTCTGCCCACCTTCACTTACCCCTGGGAGGAAAACTCTCCTTTCACACAAGCACCTGGGCCACCATTACCAATGACCGCTGAGTTCTCAACATAGTGTCCCAGGGACACACATTTTCTTTCCACATCCTTCCAACTCCAAAAGGGTTCCCAGATCTACCTCCAAACCAGTGGGCAGAGGAGCAAAAGCAAGTCCTTTCCCTGCTCTCTATGAGGGTAGTAGAGCACATTCCTGCAGAACAGAAAGGCCAAGGTTTCTACTCCAGATTTTTACTGGTACCCAGAAAAGAGGGGACCTGGCACCCCATCCTCGATCTATCCATTCTAAACACCTTCCTGGTGATCCCAAAATTCAAAATGCTCACCCTCCAGCAGCTGCTACCCATGCTCTCCAAAGATGCTAGCCACCCTAGACCTAAAAGAGGCCTACCTCCACAATCCTATCAGGGAATCATGCAGGAAATATCTCCATTTTATTACCCATACTTAGACGACTGCCTAATTCAGACAGACAGCCAAGCACCTGGCCTTTCTAAAGTCCCTACTAACCTCCCTAGGGTACACAATCAGCGAAAACAAATCCAAACAAGTACCCACCCAAAGGATTATATTCCTGGGAGCAAGCCTGGACACGGCATCCCAGATGGCATTCCTTACACCAGAAAAGCAAACTTTCCTGACAGCCTACTTCTCTCAACTAGCCACCAGACCCCAGCTATCTGCAAGGAAAATCCTGCAAGCTCTGGGGTTCATGGCATCTTGCATTCTACTCAATCCATATGTCAGACTGCATATGAGGAAACTTCAGTAGTACGTAAAAAGCCTTTGGTGTCAACACTCTCAGGACCTGGAGACTCTTATACCTATAATACCTTGCCTCAGAAAAGATTTTCTTTGGTGGGCAAAAGCATGCTGTCACAACAACAAAGTACCTCTCACTGCCCAGACCCTCACCACAGATGCATCAGACTATGCCTGGGCTGCATACCTGGACAGCAGGTGCATACAGGGCCAGTGGAGCCCATAGCATATCCATCTGCACATCAACCAAAAAGAGATGATAGCTGTCCAGCACAGCATATCCATCTGCAAATCAACCAAAAAGAGATGATAGCTGTCCAGCACGCCTTGATAGCTTTCAAGCCCCTTCTCTCCCCAGGGCACTCCTGATCAAAACAGACAGCACCACTGTGAAGTGGTGTATCAACAAGCAGGGAGGGACTCTCTCCTACCTCTATGCAGGCTGGTCTTGACTCTTTGCCACACAGCCTCTGCCATGCAACTCCACCTGTTAGCACAGTTCCTACCAGGTTCTCTCAACTCTCTGGCAAACCACTTAAGCAGAAATCTTCTGGACCCACACAAGTGGCAGCTGAACATAAGAACCTTCACCCTACTAACTCAGAAATGGGGCACCCCTGAAGGTTGACCTCTTTGCCTTCCACACCAGCCATCAGCTCAGCAAGTTCTGCACCAGGGAGCATCACTGCATGCCTTGGAAAGTGGATGCGCTGTCCTTCCCCTGGGTCAGTCTATCGGTCTATGCCTTTCCTCCACTACCTCTCATCCCCAGGGTACTGCTCAAAATAAAGGAGGAAAAACCCAAGGACAATTCTTATAGCTCCAGCCTGGCCTCACCAGCACTGGTACCCCTTGCTGCGCAGCCTGTCCCCACTGCCGCCATAGCATCTTCCTCAAATTCCAAACATCCTGACCCAGAGGGAAGTGGAACTCATGCATCCCCAATTGCAGACGCTCAATTTGGCAGCTTGGCTTATTCCCTAACCCCCGATCAATCTGCCAACCTCAGTAAATAGGTTCTAGATGCTATATGTTAGGCCAGATGCCCTAGCACTAGAAAGTCTTATGCTGACAAATGGAAAAGGTTCTGCACCTGGATTCAGGCTAAGGGAGCCAATATGGTACAGCCCTCCCTCCCTCTCATCCTGGAATACTTAGCTGACCTGCTAAACAGTGGCCTGTCATTTTCCTCTATTAAAATCCATGCCTCTGCTATCTCTGCTCATTTTCCCACTGAGCAACCCATTTTCTCACACCCTTTGATCAAACAGTTCCTTAGAGGGGCTAGCAACTTGAGGCCTCCCAGAAGAGCACCAACCCCAGCATGGGACCTTAGCTTTGTGTTGGAAAAGCTCACCCTGCCCCCTTCGAAACCAGCCTCTTCAGCAGAGCTAAAATTCCTCTCCTGGAAGACAGCTTTCCTTCTGGCCATCACTTCAGCCAGAAGGGTCTCCGAGCTGCAAGCACTTATGGCTGTGGAACCCTTCATCATCTTCCATGCTGACAGGGTATACCTCAGGACTAACCCATCCTTCATGCCCAAGATTGTGTCCAATGTGGCTGTCAACCAATCCATTCATTTGCCCACCTTTTTTCCTAATCCCCAGAACATGGGGGAAAGGATCCTGTACTTTCTAAATGTGCACAGACAGCTCCGATTCTATCTAGACAGGACTAAACCCTTCAGAAAGTCTGTTCAATTGCTGGTTAGCTTTGCTGCAGGGGCAGAGGGCAAAGCCATCTCCAAACAAACCATTTCCAAACGGAAAGCACATTGAATCCATTTCTGTTACAAGCAACATGGAAAGACATCCCTGTCTTACAGCCGTGTTCATATGTACCGCTTGGGTTAACCTACCATTTACAAGTAATTTTACTTTATTATTACTATATGCTGACATATAATTTCCTAATTGTCTCGCTTATATTCTTTCATTATTACCCATAAGAGTTCATGAACAATAGTGTTGAATGCCTTATTTACATCTCCTTTCATGATTTTCACTTCTTTTCTGTTCTTAATATTGTACACAGTTTCTCTAACTATCATTAATATTACTTGACAACCCTTCACCTTTATATTATGTATGTTGTCTTCCATATTTTCATTTTAGTTTTAAATTTCTTTTGTATTATTTACATAAAGATTTTACATTCTTATTCAATACTATTTTTCTCCAGTTTTTTTAATTCTGTTCTATCTTCCTTATTCCGTGTGAATTTAAGTATGCCACTACATAATTCTTTATATTAACCATTCATTCAAAATCTTAAAAAAAAAAAAAAAAAATATATATATATATATATATATATATATATATATATATATATATATATATATATATATATAGCTTCACTTTGCAATCCTGAAGTACTGAAATATCAAAATTCAATATCTCGAGAGTGTAAAGCTGAAAACTTAAAAACCCGAAAAGTGCGAAATACAAAACTGTGACAGCCCACATACACACTCCACACACAAGCACACATACACCTTCCTCCCCATACTACAAACCAACACAGCACACACAAACACAACAAAACAAACACACACGTGGACCCTACATATAAGCAGAGGGGCAAGCCCCCCCTGCACCCTCCACATATATACATCCTACTTATATATACTAACTCTGAGGTCACACAAAAAACAGCTGTATATGTTCTTTTTTGCCTCCAATTCCTTTCTTTTTTTTTTTGAACTTATGGTTTTAAATTTTTTCTGTCTTTTATCCTTTTACCATTTTTTTCCTTTTTACTACCTCCCAGTTTGTCTTCTTCATCACTTATTTCAGAAATTTCTTCTAGGTCTTTTTTTTTTTTTTTCTCATCTAAGTTTTCTTCTGTTTCTACTACTTTTAACATTTCTTCTCTTTGTACATTTTCTTTTCTTTCTTTTTCCTTACAGTTATTTTCATTTTTTGCAATCCATCCATAAATGTCCAATTTTATTACATTTATAACATTTAAATTCACATTTTTGTTTGCGTCATGTCCCATTTCCCCACAAATATAACATTTTCTTTTGTCACAGTTATTTATCAAATGTTGTCCTTTTCTACAAGAAAAAAAAAAAATCCGGTTGTCCTCAGTATTTTACAAATCTCCTATTCTCCTCCATATTTATCTTGCTTGTTATATGTAAAATTTTTTTCTCTTTCTATTTTAACATAATATTATTATCCTAGTCACCTCGGCACCGTAAAAATCTACTGCCAATCATTAGCGGACCGGAGTTCCGCTGTGGCGACCCCTAACCGGGAAAAGCCGAAAGAAGAACATTATAATCCTAGCCACCAGTCCATAGACTCCTTTGTCATAGACTTTTGCAGTGTCCAGTACTTCGTTACATAAAGATTTTTAAGTGTCCTTTCAAAGTCTGTCTTTCTGCCTCTTTTTGAAATTGTACAGGAATCTTCTTTTTTGTTTCCTTGTTAAATGTTTTATCACATAAAGATACCATGGGTAACAGTCCTTCTTTTTTCATATTCTCCATTGAAAAAGCAGTCTCAAATATAATGTTACAAAATGTCTCTTTGTTAATAAGAATAAATGCTCTTACCTCATGTGCTTTTACACCCAAAGGAACTATTAAACTGTCCCATACTTCATACCTGTCCATTTCTTTTACTTCTTTACTTTGAATCCTTACCATGTACTTCCGTTTTTCATTTTCTTCTATCTTCTTTTCTGAGACTCCACTTTTGCCTTGTTTTATTTTCTGTGCCTGTGTTTTCTTTTCCAGTTCAGCACTATTCTTCAGGATTATCCCTACATCCTCCTTTTGTATTTTCTCCATAATCTCCCCCAGGAAACATCTCCTTCATTTTATGGTTCACTCTGCACCACCATTTCTTAAGTCAGTCATCCTACAACCCCCCAGACTGGAGGGTTGTAATTACACATCCATCATTTGCTGACTCATCTCCCTCAAACAAGTTTCTTTGAAACATTTCCTCAGAATCCTGCAAACATTCTCCAGTCTCAATATTTGCTTTCTCCCTCATTTCTTTCACTACTCCGTCTTTTTCTCACTTCATACTGAGCCAGAAACAGGTCAAAAGGAATAGAAATACCACCAAAAAAGAAGAAATAGACACATTTTGTTGAAACAGTTGTGAAAATACCATGGAATATAACAAAGATGCTGATGCTGAATGGATAGATGAAGTAAAATAAATAGAAGTTCAAATGTACAGGGTATGAAATGGGATGAAGTAAAGGCCAGAGAAATTGAAAAAAAAAAATAAGAAAACCTTTTTATTGGAAAATCCCAGGTCCAGATGTGGTATCTAACTTCTGGCAAAAAGTATTAATTTCTTCAAATGAAGATTTAGCCGTGAGTAAGAACTATTTATATGTGCATCACGAACAGATGCCAACCTGGTTAACAACAGGAAGACAGTGCTACTTAAAAGTGATCCTGCAACATATTCTAAAAACTGTAGACCAATAATTTACCTTTTGACAATGTATAAACTATACAGTGGAATTGATGCTGACAGTTTATAGTCATTTAGAAGAAAACTTGATTGTGGAAAAACAAAAAAGGGGTAACAAAAGAAAGTCATATGGAACAAGGGATCATTTGTTGTTAAAGTCATACTGGAGAATTGTGAAAAGAGGAAGAATCTAAGTATGGCATGGATTTGACAGCATCCCACATTGATGGATAAAATAATGCTTACAAATATATAAGATACACCCTACATTGATCTATTACATTACAGTGACCATGAAACTGTGGAAAACCACTTTGCAGCTAAGCCATGATAAAGGAGAAGTTGTTATCTCAGGGATAAAATTCAAAAAGGGATATTCCAGGGTGACTCTCTGTCACCGCTGCTCTTTTGTTTTGCCCTTAAACCATTAAGCTGTCTACTTAATAGATTAGGTCATAGCTAGAGTTTGGCTTCCAGAAAACAGAAACATGTAAAGACCTCTCATCTTCTTTTTGTGGATGATTTAAAACTGTATAGGTCATCAAATGAGGAACTGAAAGCACAACTGCAAGTGGTCAAAACTTTCTCAGATGATACAAGAATGAAATCTGGTCTTGATAAATGTGCAAAAGCAACCTTTAAAGCAGGAAAGCTGCAGCACTAAAAAAATGTCAGTCTGGGACAGGAATGTGAACAGGAGGGAGTGTATAAATATTTGGGAATTGATGAAGAATCAACAGTAAAACATGAAGAAATGTGAATAAAACTTAACATTTTAGAAGACTAAATTAATACAGAAAACAGCCCTGACATCTAGGAATAAACTCCAGGCTATAAGCCAGTTTGCTGTTCATGTTCAGTTTTGGGGTGATTGACTGGTCCCAAAAGGTATTGGATCAGTAGGGCAGGAAAACAAAAGAAATGCTTCATACTTATTAAATGATTTATAAAAATCAGCGTTTACCAAGATTATATATTTAAAGTTCTGAAGGAGATATGGTACTCCTCAAAACTGATTACATGTATAGATCTGTAATCATATAACTTCATACATTTCTGCTAACCTCACAAGATCCAAACATAGTGAAAGTTTTAAAACATGAGGAGAGCACGTCTAAGATGACTTACCTGCCTAGTTTAGCAAAAGCATATCGGTGTCAAGTGGGAATGGAAATCAAACCAGATGTAGATAAAAATCAGACAGAAACTGAATGTGCCAAAAAGTACAAAAGAAATATAAGGTGAAGGATCAGGTGCGAAGGCAAGAAATGTGGAAAATGCATAAATATAGTTGCAAGTGCTGAAAATTCCTGGAAGAACTTTGTCGATTGGCATCTAACGCATCAATGGTTAAGGAGAGGTAAATTTAAATCATAAGATGAAAGGTTAATATTGGTGGCCCAGTATAGTGGACTATGTACATGTTGGTTTACAAAGTCTATTGAATATGTTGAAGAAACAGACAGATACAGGTTTTTTAAAACAGAATTGGAAACAGTCGCACATCTTGTTGCTGTGTGTGATGCACTAATGGCAGAATTCCTGTGTACTGAAAGGCATAATAATGTGGCAAGACTGTTGCATTGAGGATTGTGCAAACATTATAATACTGAAGTAGCTGAGAAGCATTGGAAACATGAGCTGCAAAGTATTATAGAAAATGATGTTTATATCACATGGGATCACTCATAACAACAGTTCAAAAATAGATGTGAGAAAAAACAGATACAGTAGTCCATGAAAAGAAGACAAACGTAGCACTGATCATTGAAATGGGTACACCCAGTAATTACAGTGTCTTGCATACAGAGAGATACAAAGTCATAAAATACCAGGATTTGTAGGCAGAAATGAGAGCAATGTGGAAGAAGGATGCCCAGACAGTTTCAAGAGTAGCAGGAACAATGGGTCTTCTAAAAAGAATTTACAGCCATATTTTGATACGTTACAGATACATGCAACTCCGTATTAATTGCAGAAGGAGTCATTTCTGGGCACACTACAGATGCTGTGAAGAATAGTTTTGGTTAACATCAAAGACTGGAGCAGTACTAATTTCATGGACTTCAATCATAGTTTGGCTTAGGAGTGGAGTCCATGCCCGTCATAGTATTAGAAACCCAAAAGACTTTGAGAAGTTAGACATCCAGAAGATGTAGCAGACCTAATGGCTGACAAATTCAGTTCAAGCTTTACCCCTCTCTCCCCCTCAACCTTGCCTCAGGAAATATCATCAACTATAACTCATCATACTATCACCAGGGAGCAGGTTCTTAATGCTGTTTGGCTAACAACACTGCATCAATGCGTCCAGACAATATCCCAGGATGCTTTCTAAATATCATGAAACATAACCTATCAGGTCCTCTGAAATTGCTGTTTAACTGTAGCCTCCAAACAGGCTTTGTGCCTCATGAATGGAGAAGAGCAACAGTCATTCCTCTGCACAAAGATAAGCCATCTACAGACCCTGGAAACTACAGGCCCATAAATCTTGCTAATCTCCTATGCAAAGCCATGGAAAGAAGTATCATATAAGTGATCAGTAATGACATAGGAAACCTCCAGGCATTGTATCCTACCCAGTTTGGTTTTGTCAAGAGCACGTCATGGCTACTCAACCTAGTGGACGTTTTGAGAAGTTCACCAAAGCAATGGATGAGGGCAAAATGATCCACACTATCTACCTTGACCTGGTCAAGGCATTTGACACAATACCCCACTCATTGTTGATGAACTTAAGAGGTTAGTTATAACCCCTTATGTTACCCATTGGATAGCCAGATGGCTCACAGACAGAACCCAGGAAGTTAGAATTGGGTAGTCCACCTCTGCAAAGAAGCCAGTCACAAGTGGAGTTCCTTAGGAGTCCCTCAGGAATTGTTCCTGGGACCACTCCTTTTTGGTATTTATTTCTCTGAAGTTAAGGCCAATGTCATTGGCCCCTGGCGAACTACATTTGCAGATGACTGTAAATTAGGAGCAGTCCTAGAATGCCCTGCCGATGCAAAAGTTCTCCAGGAAGGGCTGTCACAGATAAGTCACTGGTGTCAGAGCCGTGGACTAAAAGTAAATGCCAAGAAAAGCATAATAATATCTTTTGGGAGGTCATCCACCACTGTTATCTGTCATATTGACAACACACCCCCTAAGAGCTGACCCAGTAATCAGGGACTTGGAGACGCACACAGACAGTAATTTAGCCTTTGGCCATCACATGTCTACAGTAGTGAGGAACTCATTCTGTGTTGTGAAATTTACAAACAAAGGTATGGCATTTAGGTTCAAGTCATTGTTCTACTGTATTCAGCATTCATCAGTCCTGTCATTGAGCACAATGCTTCCTTTATTATATGCCTAACTGGGCAAATGCAACAATTTGAATATTCACATAGGTTTATCACTAAATGAATACAGGGTGTAAGTAACATATCCTGCACAGGCCTTCTCAAGGCCCTATCCCTGTATTCTGTCTGCTACAGGCTGTTGAGAGGAGATCTATGCCTGAAATGTAAGGCATTGCCAGACCCACCTTGATGGACCTCCTACATATCTGTGAAACAAACAGCACCAAAATTACGTGCTCTAAAGACTTAAAACTTGCCTGTGATATAAATAGGACCTGCTGCAGAGACAGGTATGTACCACAGAGAGTACCCCTTTTCTGGAACAGGCTCTCCATCCATGTGAAGCAGAGTTTATGCCAACCCAATTCAATAGTAACTTGGACAGTTGGATGGGGAATAGGAAATGTGGGGTCTATGTTATAACAACAAAACACCATCTCTTCGAACACCTAAACATCGACACCTAATGAGCGAAATCTGAAATGCATGAATGGCCACTTCGAGAATTTTTTCATAGGGAAAAAAATTTGCTTGCCCAACCAAAAGGAAAACAAACTTTCAAACCCTAATTAAGTGGGGGACTTTGCCCCCCCCTAGCTAAATATACCAACTCCGAGATCTCAATACATTGAAGAAAAGGGCAAATTCCTGATAACGGGCAAGCTAATTTTTTCCCTGTGAAAAAATTCGTGGAAGTGGCCATTTGTGCTTTTCAGATTTCGCTCATTAGATGTCGATGTTTAGGTGTTCGAAGACATGGTGTTTCGAGGTAATGGTATAGACTTGGAAATGTGTCCGTGGTTTGGCACATGTGTCTCTAATGGACACAGGCAGTCTGTAAATGTTTCATCTCCAAAGCCCTTTCTTACACTTATCAAAGGTACCAGAACTTGTCAGAGATTTGGGATAGATGGCTAGACTTAAAAACGGCTTAGTGGTTGTTGGTCTAGTAAATACCTATGAACCTATGCTCATTGACTATGTCTGAGGACATCTCCCCTCTGTGGACGATGCCTCCCCTTAGGGTGCAGCATCAGTGAGCACCCTCCCAGGACAGGCATGCAAATCTCTCCCTGCCACTTCATCTGTTGCTTGAGCCAGTAATTGATCCCAGGTCAGCTGGGACGTAGTTAGGGCTTTAACTCCCTATGCCACCAGAGTGGCTTACAGAGTTATTTTTATTTATGTTTCAGCAAACATTAAATAAAATTGCAGCCCCACAGTTCTTTTATTATTATTATTATCATTATTATTATTTCACATTTCCTTCTCTTGTCTGCATTTGCTTGTGGGCCTACTTAGGATCAAGGTGGGTGAATCAAATCAGGGCAGGAAGCTGGAAAAGAATGCTATGTTCTACTGTGATGCAGGGCAGAATTAGAATATTGAAGAAATGTCCCGTATTGCCCTTAGGTTCCTTATAGTTCACTTATTTCGTTGCTAGTCTTGTAACCTTCATCGGGTTCAAATCGCTTTCATCAGGCAGGGTAAAAGACTGTAGAGGTTTAGCAGTAGACATTATTAAGGGTTAGTGTGCCTTATTACCTTCAAGAAAAAGTAGAAGGAAGGTGAGCACTCTTTTGATTAGCTTATAGAACAGAAGCGTCTTTCTTTTTTTTTAACAGAACATGCACTGGTGCCATTTCAGTTCATAAAATAGAGAAAGGTAAAAAGAAGACGTAGGATTTTGCCACAGTGTTTGTTTATCAGTGTTAAAAATCCAAAATAATAAGAATGTACATAATATAGTTTTCTTAAATCAGGATAACAATTGCACACTAGAATATAGATGTGAAAGAAAAAAAAGATTGCTTTTCATGTTAATGATTTACCTTGTAAGTGATTAAAGCTGTGACAAACAAGATTCATTCACACCTTCTACTACATACTTACACTTCCAATAGTAAATGTTGAGAGCAATTTGCTATAAATGCTGTGTGATACAGTAAAATAGGATGACAGGTTTCCTGTTAAATGTCTGAGGACTACAGTTAAAATTCTGAAACTGGAAATAAGGGAAATGTATACTAAATCTGACCTTGTGGTACCTAGTAGGATTCCTCTTACTCTGGGATACAGTGATTACAGATGTAATGCATGTAAAAAGCAGGGATATGGAGGGCACAACTTCTTGAGTTGGGGGGGGGGGGTGCAGGTGGGTTTTGAACTCTTCTGCAAAAAAAAAATCTTTATTGACTTTTGAGCTTTATACTTCCTCAACAGTGGTTTTTATAGGTAAGGGACTCACAGGTGTGGGTCTTCCATTTCTGATTTGGAGCTGATACATTAAGAACCAGTAACATTCCTTTTCATTCTAAAATATGTATTTTATTTTCATTAAATAGAAGTTTTATTTGTAAACGGCCTGTTTTTAAGAGAGAGATTCATAGAGATTCCAAGGTTATTGAGTCCTCATTTACCCCCTTGTGTGTGTTTCTGCAGGAGGACTCTACCAGTCAGTCCCAGAGTAAATCTCTGGATACCTTGTGTTTAAAGGAAGTTAGTGATTCTTGCTGCTTAACCTGCAGGGGAAGTTTACTCCAGAGGTTTGGGAGGCACTGGGTTATAAACCTGCCCCTCTGTTATGTTTTATCTGCTATTGAATATTTAATTCCCTGGTACTAGTATTGGTGGAGATATTGGACATGCAGAGAGAAAGGTGCAAGACAACTGGATAGTGTGCAGGAAAAGGTACTATTGTAGATATTTAAACTATGGTGTGTGTAACAGGGTGGGATCTCAGAATGTGCGTGAAATCAACAAATGATTAAATAAGAAAAACTGCAAGAAAGAGAAGGAATTTTTTTATTTGTTCATCTAAGTGCCCACTGTAATGAAGCCTAAAGTATCATTAAAACAGAAAGTTGGGAACTTCCCTGTAAGTACTGCTTGAGCAATGTGCTGTGGAAAGAGTTGTGTTTTTGTAAGTAATTGCAGTGACATAAATACTTCCTTTAAGGTTATTATGAATGGCAGTCTTATTATATAAATCATGGTGCAGTTGCTTTGAAATGTTTGCTTATGTATGAGTCAAGATATTAACTCAGGAATGTCAGTCCATCTGTGCAAATCTAGCAGATGGGAACTGGTTCAAAAGGGTGGTGCAGTCCACATTCTGAAGCAGTCGTTTGCATCTTCATGTGACACAGTTTTCCTACGTGCATACTGAAAATATGGCATCTAGTTATCTCTGACTAATCAGCTGTAGCGTTTAAATGGGGCTTGAACATTTATGTTAATTGATTTGGGAAGTTCATACAAATCCATTTAGATTGTCAAGAGATGTGAACCAGCAGACAGCCATGTTTACTTTATGGCCACATTGATCTCGAGTCTGACTGGGACTTCAATAATTTTAACTAGTTCTGTATTGTATAGCACTAATAGAAACTACCTTGTGTTTAGTGCAGGCTTTTCAGTGTATCACGTACACACAGTCCTTTCTGCTGACCATGTTTTATTTATTAGTGCTGTTTTTGACCCTGGGCATTCCAATGAAATGCATGCTTACAGTAACACGTAATTCATAATTTCCAAATTAACATCTGGAAACTTTTCATTGAACGAAACCACATTGTTGCTTTGCTGTTTCACTTCATGTGTGACACTCATGACAATATGCTGTTATTCTATTCCATGCTTTCTACTTGTTTGCCTTCTGCCTGACTTACCTACCTTGTGTCTTAGATGGTACCTCTGAAGTTACTTTTGTCCTTTGGCCGGCAAGGCAACAAGTCAGCTGCTGATATAAACTGTATCACATTGAGATACGCAGTAGGGGATTATGAGGCTAGTCAACATTTTCTAAAAGCCCGGAATCTTATAGGATTGATGTATCCTGGTTCCTTTTGTGTCAGGTTATCATTTTTTATGATAACGATATTGTAAACTGTCTATTGATTTAAGCAAATGAATGTAAACTTTCCTACTAAATATTTAAGCAGTAACCCACAATTGGGTGTGGTAATATCAGAAAGCTCAAATGATTAAACAAAGCCAACCATGGGTAAGTCCTCATATACCCACACCCACAAATTGGTTATAGGCAAAACTTTTAGTATGAGGCAAAAATGTGAGCATTCTCTGAAAATCTGGACAGTTCACCAGTATGACAGTCTACAGAGACAGTAAAGAAATACAAGGAAACTCAGGTGCATTTCTGTTTCTTTAGTTTTGCAAAATGTACCTGCTTGTTCTTGTTTTTTGTTACCCATCCATAGCATATATCAATAGAAAAGTTTGGCCATTCAGTGGTACTTTAGAGGCTGGACTTTTTTCTTTTAATAAAGAAACACAATAACCAGCACTTAACCAGCAGTGTCTTTTATTCACAACGATCTGGTACCTCGGCAATTCGCCTTCATGGATCACAGTTCATTCTAACTTCAAATCCATATATATACACATCAAAGCACAGCTGCCATTGTTCAATTAATGATGAAGTCTGATGAAGCGTCATTCTTGGATGTGCAAGCGCTCACTTTTGGATCCTGTTTTTGTCATTTTACAATAAATGGTCAACCAGCTGCAGCTGTTCGTGATTTTGTGATATTTACGATTTAACACAGCCATTGGTGCACTATCTGTTTTTTCTTCCTTCTCTAATGAACATATCAAACAATTAAGCATAATAGCATTTAAACAATTAAAGTGAACAATATTAACTTACAATAAATATCCATAAAAAATCAAACTTACTTAAATTAATATATATTAATATTATTACAATCTGTATACTAAATTAAATACCTAACTCCTGATTCATACCAAAGGGCTTTAAAGTCTTTAACTTTAAAATCATTCTTGTTTCTAATTCCAGTCATTTAGCTACAATGTCACCCCCTCTAGAAAGGAAGGGCTTTCCAAGAATACAAAATTTCAAACTATTGGGAGAATTATCATGTACATCATGAAAGTGTTTGGCAACAGGACTAGCCAAATTAATCCTTCTAATGTCTTTTAAATGTTCCAAAATACGAACCCTAACCATACGTTTGGTCTGTCCTATATACCAAACATCATTACATGAACAGCCTAAAATATAGACCACCCCCGTTGATCTGCAGTTGAAATAAAATTTAGGAACAAAATTAACACCATTAATAATGTTCAAATTCTTAACCTTACTACAAATACTACAACTACCACATGAAAAAGTACCTAATGGTAAAAAGCTATTGTTCCTCAATAAAATTGTAGTTTAAGAACTCTTTCAAATTCTTTCCTCTCTTGAAAGAAAACGTAACCTATTTAGGAAACAAAAAAACAATAGATTCATCTTCACAAATAATATGCCAATGCCTTCTCACTAATTTAATCAATTCACCAGAAAAAGAAGAAAATCTGGTAACATAAAAAAACTTTTCCTCATCATCAGTCTTTCTAGTAACATATGTCCTACCCCTAGATTCAATCCTTCTGAATAAAGTAAATGGTTCACCAATATTATTCCCAAGTAGTTTGTTTTTACATCTCAATAAATATGCCTTATCATAACCCCTTTCACTCAACCTACACATAACTTTACTCAATTCATAAGTTTTTTCTTCTACATCACTTGTATGTTCATAAATTCTTTTAAATTCACCAAAAGTTAAAGCATGCAATAAATGATTAGGATGCATACTCGTAGCATGTAAAAACATGTTCACCGAAGTTGATTTTTTAAAGGGCCTATACCCAATGGTTTCCTGATCATTATACAATGTCAAATCCAAAAAATTAATATGTTCCCTGTCCAACTCATAAGAAAAGCTGAGACCATGTTCATTGGCATTAAGAACATCAAAACATCAAAAAAATCAAAAAATTCATTAACATCACCCTTACAAATAAAAATAAGGTCATCTATAAAGCTTTTATATAATAAAACATTATTCCTAAAGAAAACAGTGGGATAAATACATTTCTTTTCAAAATACCCCATGTATATAATAGCATATGAGGGCGCAAAGGCCGCCCCCATAGCTGTACCTTTCAACTGCAGAAAAAAGTCATTATTAAAATAAAAATAATTATGAGTTAAACAAAATTCCAACAAATTCAGTAAGAAGGTGGTCCTAGGCCCATCACCCAACATATCAATGATGGATTCCAAACCCCATCTCAAACTGATGTTAGTATATAGTGATTTCACATCAATAGTAACCCAATAGTAATCATTTTGCCACTGGATATTAGACACCTCATTAATTAAATCCTTTTAATATATGCTAGATTTATATCAGGCATCCTGGTTGATCTGTCCAATCAGTGTGCACATTTTTGAATAACAATGACCTGTCATTGTGTAATAATTAAGAACACTGCAGATTTATTTATTTATTGATGTTGTTTCTGCCTTAATTCTGTATGTGCCACTGTTACATTCTCTTCTAGGAAAAATGGCTGTTTGCGTTTATGCTATGAACCACAGATTTGCAGTTTAATGAATGCCAGCCAACACATAGGGTAAATTTCAGTAAAGGAACAGCTTACTTTACAAATAAAAGATGGAAGACTTGGACGACAGAAAGTCAGTTTCACAGAAAACTACAGCCCTGCCTATAACCTTCTGTGATTTAAATGTGTTGGTTCCTGTAGTTGTTTGTATTCTATATTAGGAAATTAAGAAATTAAAAATACGCAACAGAAAGCCAGTTAGCAAACAAGAGTGTTGAAAAAGGTTATCAATAAAAAGTCTTTGCATGGCATTCTATACTTATGTTCAGTAGCTCTCATCTGAATGCATGCAAAAAGTTTTTCCTAAATGATATATACATGATTAGTAAACTGAAATAACACTTGTTATTTACAGCTACTGCCACAACTTTAGGGAGATAAAACTGCTCTTGTTCTTTTCACTTCTTCTTGCAGCTCCTGCTTTTGTTTTGCTGCAGATTTTCTTTTACAGATCTTTACCACTGCTTTGCAGTGCACAAAACTCTGTCTCCTTTTTCTTTATAAGCCTAGTTCTTGGTCATGCAGATTTCTCTGTATCATGTTTATAGAAAAGCTGATTCTTCCACATCCATAATTCTTTCTTTATTTCATGGCACTTGGAGGTTTGGCCTCCTGGATCAGTTCGCCTGGTCATTCATGTCATCCTTCATGCTTTCCACTTCATCTTGTATTATTTGTAATTGTTCAAAGCATGTTGTTAGCTGTCATTTACTTGAGAGTTCTGGTTCTGGAACCAGTGCTTGTTTGGTGGTTATGACCAAGTAAATGTCGCATGTGCTTCTTGAACCACTCACCCACCCAGGCTCCATTTCCTTCCCCCATCATTAAGTCGACCTTTGATAAGCATCCTTCAGCGAGGCCTCATAGAAATGGATAATTGGTGCCAGAGCCATGGCCTTAAACTGAACGCCAAAAATGTATAGTCATACCCTTTGAGAAAAACAAGGTACCCACAAATTACCACATAGGTGGTAATCCATTAAGTACAGAAGAGGTAATCAGGGACCTAGGGACCCAACTTGACAGTAACCTCTCATTTGACACTTACATTGCCAAGGTGGTTAGGAAGACCGTTTATATTGCCCACCTTATCATGAAGGGATTCACATCTATATCAAGAGAGGTCATTGTGCCCCTGTACTCTTCTCTTATCAGGCCCATGATTGAGTACAATGCAGGATGTATCTTACCCGACACCTGCAGCAGTTGGAAAGACCCCAAAAGTTCCTCACCAAGAGGATAAAGGGTCTCAAACATATGTCATATGCTGCCCGGCTGAAGAAACTCCAGCTCTATTCAGTCGCATACCGCCTACTCAGAGGTGATCTATGCCTGACGTACAAGGCCATGTCCAATCCGGAATTAATGGACATGCTCCACCTCAGAAAATCCAAATCCATCAGAGCCACGAGAGCAAGAGATTTGAACCTCAACACAGAAATAAATAGGACGTGCTGGAGGGACAGATTCATAACCCAGATGCTCCCTACACTCTGGAACAGAATCCCAGTCCATGTTAGACAGAGCCCCTCACTAACTCTCTTCAAGAGAAATCTTGATGAGTGGATGGGAGATCGTAGGTTTACGCCGGGGGTCATCTCTGTGTCACTACTAGACCGAGGCACAGTAAACTAAACCCTAAATGGGCGTAGTATTCTCATCCCAAGGGGTGGTGAAAGCCATACACACTCCGGCTAGGCTTATAAATGCCCTAGGGCAGATAGCCTAGTACGAACCTATGAACCTATGTCCCAAGAAACCGTTTCCATTGCAAGGGTCTAACCCATCTCAGTTCCTGCCATTCCTGCCTGCTACTTTATTGGCTTTGTACCGAACTCGTACTCTTTACCTTGCAGGTGGTAGCCTTCAAAGTGGATGTGTGGAAGCAGGCACTCATGCAGTGGAGGCATTATGAGCCTCTGTGGTGATGCTGATTACATTTTCCCCCACCCAGGGGTGGGGTTAATGGCGCACAAATTCCCTTATAGCTGAGATGCCAGCAAGCGCACAGCGGACCCTCCTGACTATCAGAATAACACTCCCATTTGGATAGCTCTCCCTTAATGCCAAGTAAAATCTCCCGGTAATGGATTGAATTGTCCATGTCCAGTTGGGGGGTGGTTCAGTGTCTGGCAGGCACTGGGGAAAAAAGTAATTAGAAGAGAAATAGTGTAAAAAAAATTAAACTTTTTTAGTGTAGGTCAGTTAGTAATAAGTTATTAGAATATTTTGATTCATAGATAGTTCTTGAGCATGTGGTCCTGGAGACCATTGAGGAACCTAGTCCAATTTCCCAGTTGTCCCAAAGCAATGTCTGGTTGAGTGACTTACTCAAGGTCACACAGTAGGCAAATGGAGGCTAAGGGAATCAAATCCTGGACTACAGGAAGCAGCTTGTTAACAGCTCGTAGCCTTAATCTTCCACAACACACTTCTTGCATGTTTACAAAAGAAGAATCTAGAAGTTAATCTAGAATCATTGGAAACAGTCCTGCATTACCAGATTCCAAAAGAGTTGCTGTCAGTCTAAGTCTGCCCTGATTCAGAAAGACCTGCTGTCAGTATAAGTGACTTACTTCAGTGTAAGGCCTTCCTATAGACAGACTTACTATGGGGACTAGATTCCAAAACACCTGGTCTCAGTGTAAGTGGTCACTTACACTGAGAGCAAATCTTTTGGAATCGGGGCCTGGGATTTATAAAACCAGTCTCAACTCCTGTTAGTTTTATTCAGAATGAACAAGACAAATAAAAGCTCAAAAACATACTCTTCTTTAACTCTAGCTGAGATTGTGGGACTTGTGAAATCAAATAGAGTTAAAATTACCCATGAACCTTTCTAAACTGATAACCTTCTCCATGCATACTGGATTCTGATAACCACAAAATGGTTATGGAAAGCATTTGATCTTTGCCCTTTGTTAGCATGAATGCAGGTAAGAAGGAGCCTTTTATTTGGTGTGACTGCCCCAATATTAAAACTTAGTGGTTAGACTGAGACCTTATTGAGTACCAGAGTCACAGAAACAGTTGGTAAGAGAAGTTCAAAAGACACTCAAACTTGCCAAATTAGAAGGGATAGAATAGTTTCATAGTGAATGGAGCAGATCAGTGTTGCTAGATTCTGAACCTGATGAAAGTATCACATTATGGAATGACTTCAGAAAACCAGGCAACATTTCAAAGTGTGATCACTATCCTATGCCCAGAATTGATTTGACAGAGAACCTAGGAAAAGCAGAGTACTTAACAACGTTAGATATGATGAATGGGTTCTTTCAGATACCGTTTGCCAACTTTATTTAAGAAAAAAAGCTTCTTTTTTACCCCTGAATGTTTTTTCATTATTTGTCATGGTGTTACATTTGATCTATGTGCAGCTGCTTTCACCTTTTAGGGACTGATGGGTAAAGTATTAAAGCCGCTGTCATAATTTATTTATGTAAAATTTGGTAACTGGATTAGTGGACTCCTCAACTGCACCTTTTCATCCACAAATCAGACTCCATAGGATTAAAGTCCGCAATATAATAAATAAATATTTAAAAAAATCAATAGCAAAAATGTAAATGGATAATATATCATACATACAGTAACAAACAAAATGCATCCACAGACAACTACTTGACCACCTTCTCCATAATAATTTACTTGCCAACTGCCAGCATGGCTTTAGACCATTCTATAGCACAACTGCCCTGCTATCCTTTTCTGACTATATAAACAAAAATCGCAACAATAACTCTTTCCTCTACACTATTTATTGACCTTTCAAAAGCCTTTGATATGGTTAACCATCACATGCTTATTGATGTATTAAAAGCCCACTCACTTGACCCACAAGCATTACGCTGGTTTAAATCTTATTTAGAAAACGGACAGCAAGCAGTGATTTGGGATAATCATCTTTCTACACCTCTCCCTGTGAACATTGGAGTACCACAAGGCTCTATTTTAGGCCCACTTCTCTTTTCAATATTTATTAATGATCTACATGCCAAAATTCCTCAAGCCACCTGCATACAGTATGCGATGACTCTACTTTAATATGTTCAGCCAAGTCCATAACCTCGCTCCAGACCATCACCCAGATAGTATTTAACACTGTTGAAAATTGGTTCATGCAACACTGCCTCCTTCTGAACCCCAAAAAAAACAAAATTATTGCTGTTTGCTCCTACTCAAAAGTCATCACAACTTCACTTGCAGTAACCTCTAACAGTGGAACTAACATATCCCCTGACACTACAACTCATCTCCTGGGAATAACAATTGACAACAACCTTAGCTATGATGACCATATTAATACTACTATAAAGTCTGCCAACAAAAAACTAGGCACCCTTTATAGAATCAAATCCTTCCTTACCCCTATAGCCAGAAACACTATTGCCCAGACCCACCTGATCTCTACCCTGTTCTATGCTTCTGCAATATATACCAATCTATCTAAAAACAACCTTACCAAACTTTCAACCAGTTACAATAATATAGCCCGATTTGCCACTGGAACCCCCTTTAGAACTCAGCACTGTCACAACCTCAAACAACCCAAAAGATCCTACTAATCTGATTACCCCCTATAAAAATCTTGCAACACTATGCTCAGCTAATAAGCTTCTAGTTTCCACTATTAAATCCAACAACAAAGCTGGGGACTCACGTTTTACCAACACAGTGGGAAAAAACCTGGAACCAGCTTCCTAGTGAACTTTCTACCCTTGCTTCCACACTGCTTTTTAAAAAAAACATCTTAAAGAATATCTTAAAACTCACTGGCTTTGCCCCTGCTTTAACCCTGGCTGATATCTCATTTCCCATTCTTGCTCTCCCAATACTTCTCTACTCCACTGTTCTATGTTGCCTACCTGTAATAAAGTTAAAAAAATTAGTATTCTCCATATATTTTTTATCTCTCAAATGTTGTTTGTTCTGTGTATTTGATCTTGGCTTAAACCTACTAAAGAACTCTGTACAAGTTTCTTACCTACAATTTAAACAATGTACTGTAACTCATTTTACTATTGGTATATATTGTATGCTTTGTCACTGCCGATGCTTGGAGCTTTTCTCCCTGGGTCTCTACTGAAAATGGACATATATCCAGTTAGATTAGCCCAGTCAACAAATGTAAAATAGATAAAATAAATAAATTTATTTATTTTATTTGACATTTGTTAACCGGAATAGTACGACTGGGTCACATAACCCATTTTCAGAGGGGGCCTGGGGAGAAAAGCTCCACATTTAGGTACATTCACAGATAGAGTGTAATTTTTACAACAATAATGTTAGTTAAGGCATGACAACAATGCACTTAGGTACATACACAGAATACAATTTTTAAAACAAGAAAATGGCCAGTTGCTTACAGTTTTGCTAAAAAATTTGACTTCTAAAATACTACGTGTTAACAACACATTACTTGAGAAGATAATAGTTGATGTACTCAAAAATACATATTAAAAGTAAATAAACATAGAAAAGGGATTGCAAAAAATATTTACAGTGTAGAAGTATATACAGTATTTATAGTATTTCATAGGTTCATAGGTTAGTACTAGACTAACTGCCCTTGTGGGCCATTTTAAGCCTAGCCAATTACCCCTTGTGAGAATCAAACCCTGCACCTTGTGTCTGTAAGGTAAACACCTTAACCATTATGCCAGCCTCCCACCCTGGGTGGAGTTCTCTTATAGTTATTTGTTAATGTAGTACTTGTAAATATTCCAGTTACACTAAGTCTACACCCCTACAGTAACTTATCCAGTATCACAATAGCAGCTACAGGTAGTATCTTTTAGTATTTTCCCTCAATTTAGCCTTGAAGCCTTTCAGTGTTATTTAAGAATGTATTTCTCTGGTTAGTTGATTCCATTTTGCTGGCCTGAGTTTAGTGAAAAACCTTTGCTCTGTGATAATGCCAAAATGTGTTCTCATGAGGATAATGCCATCATCCTGACTTCCTCTCAATGAATATGATGGTTCTCTTATTTGTAAGGTTGACTCTAGAAGGTAGGGCAGTGACCCAGCATGATCATTTTGAACAACTGAATGCTGAGTAGCATTGTAGTTTGGTAAGTAACCAGTAGCCAATGAAAGCCTTTTAAGAGACCACAGGGGTGGGTATGCTTGTCAACTAGAAGTAAAAAAATGGCAAATTGTGTTTTCCCGTACCTGTAGTTTTTGTCTGCTCATGCTAGATCGAAGTGTTAATAAATGTAGGCTATATTCAGTTTTAAGACTGAGGACATTTTTAGCTGTAGACTGACTTGCAGGAGGGGATAATAGATGTGAAATCTTATAGCAAAGTTTCAGTTGTGAAAGTGTTTTGTTGACTGTGTTCACTGTATCCCTTGAGAATGTTAAGGCAAGCTGAAGGAGGATTCCTTGATATTTTTGCTGTGTGACCCTAAGTTATCAGTGTTATCGCTTACAGTCATGGGATGGAGCAGTTTTTCAGGAGCAGCAAATAGTACAAGCTAGAGGTCTGGATTAGTTGTTAATCTAATGTTAGCCAATTACAGAGATTAATGAACGTGCACTAAAATGGTTTTATTGCCAATAAAAGTAGTAGGTCTTCTACATGCATATTCAAATAGATCAAAAGGTAAGTCATTTATAAAAATGAGAACAGCAACTGCTCACTGAGGTACTTCAATATTGAGTGCAGCTATATCAGACAGGATATAGTTGTATACCTGGAAAGTTCTGCTTTCCAGATAACTTAACCACTAGATAGCATTTAGCTCCAAACTGAGTTTGTGTAGTTTGTTGAACAGAAAAGTAAGATTTATACTTTCAAATGCTGTTTTCAAGTCTATAAATAGTGTCAGTAAGAAGGCCATTGTTCATAT
This sequence comes from Protopterus annectens, assembly GCF_019279795.1. Lineage (NCBI taxonomy): Eukaryota > Metazoa > Chordata > Ceratodontiformes > Protopteridae > Protopterus > Protopterus annectens. The sequence continues at coordinate 1,341,211,991 of NC_056728.1, read as the reverse complement.
TGCAGTAAATTGAGTTGGTGATAGTGTAAAAATTCAGTCATTATGCATGCTGAAGGCCTTATGAAAGTTGTGCTGTTTGCCACAAAGGAGGCCATAGCTATCTATATAATTAAATATGTGTGTGTATAAGAGTTTTTGAAATGTTTTATTTAGTGGCACAGATTAGAAATTGGCCTTTAGTCTTTGCGTTATTTTATTGTACCAATTTTGGGTAATGGGATTATGACTGAGAGCTCGAGGAATGATGGAGTTGAGGATGTAGTAAGGGATAGATAAGATGCAGTATGTTAAATGTTGCCCCCTGAAGTGATGTTTTGTTTAAAAGCTGAACTTGTGTTTTTCAGACAGTAAACTGTTTAAAGTAGAATGCAAGGCATTAGTCTGCCAAAGGCTAGAGCTGAGGATAGTGTCATCATTAAAGGTTTGCTGATGCATACCTAGATGGCATGGTCATCTATTCAGAGGACTGTGAGTTTTACCAGCAGTGCAGGCTGTGTTAAAATCTGTAGGATGAGAAATCTTGACTGTGAACACTGAAAACAGTAAATTGAGCATGGTGGAAGCTAAATAATTGGGATGTTTTATAGGAAGAAGGGTGGTAAAAGCAACACCTAGAGAAAACTGAGGTTTTCCTTGAACTGGCTGAGTACTACAGAAAATGTGTATGTAATTTTTCAAACGTTGCATGTTCATTTACATTTCTCACAAAAGAAAGACCTGCTGTCAAAGTATGGTGGTCACTTGAAGCAGATGGAACATTTAATGAACTGAAAAAAGTAGTGTGTTCTGAACAGGTGTTAGTAACTGTCAGTTTTTACTAAGCAATTTGCACTGTATATGATGCATCAGAGGTAGGTTTGCGAAGTGAATTATCGTAAGATATTAAAGGTGAGGAATTTCCGGTGTGATATACAAGTCAAAAGATGAGCTGTGTTGAGAGAAAATACTCTGCCATTGAAAGGCAGTACTTAGCTGTGAAACTGGACTTTCATTCTCTGAAATGCTATTTTTCAGGTAGAAACTTCAACATCGTAACCTACCATGCCCCATTACAGTGGCTGAATCTACTGAAAGATGGCAGTACAGAATTATGTTGCTTTTCTATTAATCTCTCAAAAACACTGTTACTTATAGACTAGTACTGGGTAGTAGGAAAGCTGATTAATTGTCTAGATCTTTACAGTCCATCTGTGTAAGTTCAAAACCTGTAATTTTGGGATGGGGTAATTTTGACATCTAGTTTTTGGCAAAAAAAGGTGTATGTGTTTAAAAGAGCCTTTTGTCTTTAAAATTCTCAATCCAATTTAATTAGTGAGGTAAATGATAGGGGGTTAGTTCTGTATAAAAGGCTGAATCCTGGAAGGGTAAAATCAGGAAATTGGTTCCTCAGTCTTCCGCTTATCAGTCAGAGCAAGGTCTATAGGTTCATAGGTGTGTACTAGGCTAATGGCCGTGGGGCCTTTAAGCCTAACCCAAAGAAGTACCCTGGCATTGTGCCACCCTTCGCTAGTTCCCAGTGTCTCCATCAAGCAGAGCCACTGGAGCAGAGGCACTATGACTGAACATTTGGAATTTGGAATTTTTTTTTTTGTGGAGTTGAAGAGAAGGCCTGCTGTTGTAACTTTTGTTTGGCAGCCTGTTGCTCTAGAAGCTATGTGAGACTGAACCTGTCTGGTGGAGATAGCGCTGAGGACTGTAACCTTACATAGAAAGTACTGTTCATATTGTAAATAGCCTGTGAAATTAGTGAGAAAAGACAGATTGGCTCTAAATTGTTTAATTTTTGTTTGTTTTGCAAATAATTCAGTTTTTTTTCAAATGTCACCTTCTAATGTTTAAGACTTATACAATTTATGTAAAGCACACGCGCACACACACACACACACACACTAAAACTGTGTTGACTAATGATGTTATTGACTATTTTTGTATCCGATTTATCTAACTTTTACTATATCACTTATTTATCACATTATTTTAAATTGTGTTAAAATGCATTTTATATGATAAATGTTTTAAATTGTGTTAAACTGCATTTGCTATAACAAATGTTATTTATTTTCATGTTTATACTATACGTGGAGCTTTTGTTCTTGGGTCTGCAATGAAAATTGGCATCAAACCCAGCTGGATAACCCAGTTATGAAAACATAGCTGTATTGTTTTCTGTAATGCTTGTTTTATTTTATGAGATACACTAACAAGCAAGACAAAACAAAATGCATACAATATGACAAAGAGTTAATTCCAGTTTGACAATGGTTCTTTTAGTGAAACCTTCAGTTATGGCACACTTCCAGTCTATAAGTCTAGGTAATAAACACTTTGACAGGATAGCATTCTTTGAGTTGATTTTTTTTAAATTCTGGTAGTTAACACAGGGGATTAAGGTTATGAACTGTCACCAGTCAGCTTTTTGTAACTTAGGGTTTGATTCTTTCACCCTCAATTTTGCCCTCTTTGTGACTTTGAGCAAGTCAGTTAATCAGACAGTGCTTTTAGGAAATTGGCCTAGGTTTCTCAATGGTCTCCTGCCCTGCATGCATAGTAACTACCTACTAATACAAATGAATTCCCAAATATCTTATCACACTGAACAGTTGTAGGACCTTCCAGAGGTTGACAATTTTTGTTGTATATCACAACTGAATTAAAAGCTTTTTCTTCGTTTATACGTCACCAGACCATTTGAAAGCATTTATTCTTTCTCCTTTAATTCAGGAGATAATAGTCAAAGTAGAGCAGACCAAGGTTAAGCTAATTTTTTAGTTCCTTCTTGGACACATTTATTTTAGTACTCTGTATTTATAAGCTGGATTTATTTTTCAGCTTGTCCATTACCCTTACTCAAGTCTGTATTGACATAACATATTACACATTACACTGTACTCTTGAAATAAGTATAAATCAACCTGGAAGAAGCTATTTTTATTTCTAGTAGCAGTTTGTTTAGTTCGGAATATTTTCAGTCTCTTAAATTAAGCCAAAAGACATACTTTGGCAATGTCTTATATACAGAAGGATGACAGCTTGTTCTTCCAGGTATGTTATAAGGTCTAGATTATTTGCATTGTCTGCTTTTGAATCAAAGTTCACTCTTTTGCCAGTATCCTAGTTATCCTGCAAGTAAAATTAAAACCTTTTGTTAATGCTTTCCTAAAATAGTTCTTATTCGAGATTACAAAGAGAGCACATACTTTTTTGTGGTTAAAGCTAATCTTCTAAAGTATCATTTACACTACAGTTAAATGTATTTCACATGGAAAAATGCCTTTCTGGTTGCTTTTACTTTTGGCAGAAATTGTTAAGTTTGCATGTTTGATGTGTAAATAAACATGCTTGATATTCTAGGAAGTGTCCTGGAAGACAAATCCTGTTTTATATTTGTATTAGCAGTATTTCTTAGTCAAAACATTCAACCACACCTCTTACCAAATTACTAGAAGATATAATATTGTTTGTATTGGATTGATATTTGCAAACAACTCAGAAATTGTGGACTAATGAATTTAGAAAAGACCTATTATATCTTTTTTCATTCAGGAAAATGAAACGATTGTCTAAGACATAAAAAGGCAGGCTTTCTAAACATTTGACGCATGAGATTATCTGTTCATTTGAAAGGTACAAAGTGCCTTTGAAATGCCTAGAGAGATTTGTTTACAGCATTCAGTAAAATGACAAGATAAAATTATTGCTTATTGCAATATTTAATTCTTTTGCTATTTATTATAGGTAGAGATTAAGGTATAACATTGGTCAAGCCACCAGTTTTCTTTAACAATTCTGTTGTTTTTATACATTTACCACATCATGTCTACCAAATGAAATGAAAGTATACATTGCTAAATAATATGTATCTGTAAACTACACATCCTTTTTTATCACTTAAGACATGGGCAAACATACATTTATATTAAAGAAAACAAACCATATTAACATGTTCCTGGTTAAAAACATTATATATCACATTTTTTGTATAACTATCCCGAATCCAACATTACATAAATTGTTCAATTCCTGCCTTCCCTTAAATGTCACTGCTCCTCCAAAACATTATTCTGCATGTATTGTTTCCACAATTTTCATTTTTTTCTATGTAATGTTCTCTTATCTTTTAAAGATCCCACTTCCAGTTCTTTTTCCTGTGTTACAGTACTCAGTACGTCAACCTCGGCTGGTTTAGACTTTGATTTCCATTCTCTTGTAATTGATTTTTTGGTAGCCATCAAAAGTAAACTTAGCAAGGCCTTACTATGTCGAGACAATTCAGATTTTATATCCCAGCTCAGAAAAAATCTTCTCTTTATTTACACCCATTTGCTCATACAATATTTCTGCTAGAGTACTCTGTATGTAATTTTTAAAGTCTGACAACTCATTGCACTCTGAAAACATATGTTCCCAGTTACCTGTTTTTTCACCTTCAACATTTACCATCAACCTGAGAAAAATTATTTGGAGTTTGCTTGGAGCTATGCAAACACTTCCATGGAAAAATATTAAATCTTCTAGACTTTGTTGCTTACTTGGGAGCCATCCACACATCCTCCCATTGTTTCCTTGTGAATTGCTCATCTAATCTCTCTTTCCAATCTTTTTTAACTTCATCTGATTGATTCCTATAGTTAGTGTGCAATATGTTATATGTCTTATTAAATGTCCACTTTTTAATAGCAATTTCTGTTCCAGATTCAACTTGGCATAAAAGGCTTTCATATAGACCCATTTTAATTTTAAACCATGATAACAAAGTGTTTATGTCTATAGCTGCTATATGAATGGCAAATGTGTTGCCAAAATTGATATGTATCGATGAATGTGGTTTTTTGGAGGGGAGGCAAACATTTGACAACATTAATAGAACAATGATAATCCACAGAGAAGTGGAGTTTAAGAAAACACTGATGTTGCTGGTGAGTCTTGATACAGAGAAAGCATTAAGTAGAGTAATCTGGGATTTTATTGGTAGGGCAATGAAAGTGTTTGCATTCCCTGACACAGTGATAATTAGGAGGATATATGAGGGATCAGAGGCAAAAATTAAATTGGTAAGGTTCCTCTCTAACAAGTTGTGTCTGAAAAGAGTAACCAGGCAAGGGTGTCCTCTTTTCCCTTTGTTGTATGCTTTATATTTCAAGCCATTGATAAAGCAAATAAGGGGCTCAGAAATGCATCTGATAAGTTCTGTAAAGGACATCTCAGTGTTGTGGAATATTTTGAGACAGTTTCAAGTCTTTTCGAGATAGAAAATTAATGAAGATAAAACAAAGGCTATAGCTGTATATCATGTACTCAAACACAAATTGCTGTAGATGGCTTACTATCAAAATTTTGAATGCCGTTATGCAAACTTTGGTTGTCGAAAGTCAGTTTATCAAAGTTTCATAATGCTGATTTGAAAATGTCTAACTCGCAACAATGAATGCTAGTGTGCATTCGCTGTTGTGAGATCGACATATTGATTGGGGATTGGGAACTTTGCCCTTTTCCTCACTGTAGTGTGATTTTTGGAGTTGTAATATATAATTATTATATTATTATAAGTGGTGTGAAGTATGCATGGGGAGTTTCCCCCTTGCAAAATGTGTGTCAACATCACCGGATGTTAAGGTAAGTTCGAAAAATGTTGAATTGTTGACATTTTTTTCTTTCATTATGTTGATCGGTTGCTATTGTTAATTTTGATAATGTTTTTCGAGTAAGTAATTACTTGCAAAAATGTTTTCAAAATCTTGATAGTAAACCAGTTTAGAGATTCCCATATTTATGGGGACATGATAAGATGAAGTATTTAGGAATATGGATTAAAAAGACTTATGTTATGGTAGCTAAGGATATGTGGGAAGAGACTAAAAAGATAATATGAGAACTGAGAAACTGGAAACTCTTGTTTGTGGATAGTATGATACAGACAGTAAAATGTTTTTAGTCCCTTAAGTTTTAAATACAGGTCAGGCATATTTTTATCAACCAGAGGAGTTGTGGACAATAATGAGTGAAGAGTTGAAGGAATTTATTTGCTAGGGAAAGAGGACAAGAGTTAAGTGGGATAAGTTGATCCTTCCAGTAGAACATGATGGTTTAGGATTACCTGGTATGAAGGGATATTTTAAAGATACAAAGTTAAGGGTTATAAATATAACACTAGCAGAAGGTTATATGTAACTCAAAATGGAAAGGGATGATGATGAAACAGGAGGGAAGTTCAAGAAAGAGAGAGAGAGTGGGATTTTGGATGCCAGATCCTTAAGGAAAATAACATATCCATACAAAATATTCTATTCATAAAGTAGCAGAAAGTACTCTAAGAACTAAGCTAACACAATAATGGAAAAAACAGATTTTGCCAATATGGATGACTGCAAGTAGGTGTACAGAGAATATTGAAGAGGAAAGATGAAGATGGAATTTACTGGAGAAAACTGGCAAAGAAACCAAGGTGCTGGGAACAAATTAGAGAGTGTAAGGTAATAGACTGGGATGAGGCCAAGAAAACATTCAGACTGCAGACTTGACTGCCTTCACTACCAGGGATTGATATCAGAGTGACTGCATTCACTACCAGGGATTGATATCAGACTGTATGCAAAGAAAATGGGAGAGAGGAATCTTAAGTGAAAGACCTGTTTTGGTAATGTTTTTATTTGAATCTAGAACAGATGCTACTATTAAAAAAGGATAATTAATTGAGCTTATAAAACATTGCATGATAACTGTAAGAATCATCTGAAAAGGTTTGAAAAGATTGGGAAGACTGACTGGAGAAACGATTTACAAGTGAGCAATGGGAGGACATACAGTGGATATAAAAAGTGTACACACCCCTGTTAAATTGCCAGGTTTTTGTGATATAAAAAATGAGACCACATTAAATCATTTCAAAACTTTTCCCACCTTTAATGTGACCTATAACCTATACAATTTAATTGAAAAACAAATCTGTTAGGAGAAAAATATAAAAAATAAAAAATGTACAATACGCTGGTAGCATAAGTGTGCATACCCTTAAACTAATACTTTGTTGTGTGTGCACACCCTTAAACTCATACTTTGTTGAATCACCTTTTGATTTAATTACACCAGTCTTCCTTGCAAAAGCACTCCAAATCTGTGAGATTGTGAGGGCATCGCTTGTGCACAGCCCTCTTTAGGTAATCCCACAGATTTTCAATTGGATTTAGGTCTGGGCTCTGGCTGGGCCATTCCAAAACTTTAATTTTCTTCTGGTGAAGCTATTTTTTGTTGATTTGGATGTATGCTTGGGGTCATTACCTTGTTGAAAGGTGAAATTTCTCTTAATCTTCAGCTTTTTAGTAGATGCCTGAAGGTTTTGGACCAAAAGTGACCGGTATTTAGAACTGTTCATAATTCCCTCCACCTTGACTAAAGCCCCAGTTCCAGATGAAGAAAAGCAACCCCAAAGTATGATACTGCCACCACCACCATGGTTCACAGTGGGGATAGTGTTTTTTTGCTGATGCGAAGTATTGTTTTTACGCCAAACGTACCTTTTGGAATTGTGGCCAAAAAAGTTCAGCCTTGGTCTTATCAGACCATACCATATTTTCCCACCTGCTTTTGGGAGACTTGATGTATTGTTTTGCAAATTTTAGCCAGGCCTGGGTGTTTTCCTGTGTAAGAAAAACCTTCCGTCTTGCAACCCTACTGCATAGTCCAGACATATGGAGAATATGGGAGATTGTTGTCACATGTAGTACACAACCAGTACTTGCCAGAAATTCCTGCAGCTCCTTCAGTATTACTGTAGGTCTCTTGGCAGCCTCCTAGACCATTTTTTGTCTTATCATTTCATCAATTTTGGAGGGACATCCAGTTCTTTGCAACGTTACTGTTGTCCCATATTTTCTCCATTTTTGATGACTGTCTTCACTGTGTTCCATGGTATATCCAATGCAGTGCAAATGTTTTTGTATCCTTCTCCTGACTGATACCTTTCAACAATGAGATCCCTTTGATGTTTTGTAAGCTCACTGCGAACCATGGTTTTTGCTGTCGCAGGCAACTGAGTAAATGTCAGGAAAATCCTGCTAGGACAGCTGAGCTTTATTTGGGGTTAATTAGAGTCTCTTTAATTGATGGCAAGTGTGTACCCAAGAAGACTGAATGCTATAATTAAATCAAAAGGTGCTTCAACAAAGTATTAGTTTAAGTGTGTGCACACTTATGCAACCAGCGTATTGTATGTTTTTTATTTTTTATATTTTTTCCCCTAACAGATTTGTTTATTTTCAATTGAATTGTACAGGTTATAGATCACATTAAAAGTGGGAAAAGTTTTGAAATGATTTATTATGGTCTCATTTTTTTATATCACAAAAACTTGGCATTTTAACAGGGGTGTGAACACTTTTTATATCCACAGTATATATAGCTCCAAAGTATGCAACAAAGCTCAGAAGGTTTGGGTTTTTTTTTTTTTGCTTGGAAGTATTTGTATAGGCATTTTTATACCTCAAGTAGACTTCAATTAAATTTTCTTCGGGTAGATAGCAAATGTTGGAGGTGTGATGGGGATGAAAGTGGTAGCTGGGTTTTGGAAGTGTAATGAGTTGGCCAATTTAAAAAAAAATCCTTAGAGTATTCTGTCAGAAACATTGGGTGAGCAAGTAGCTGTAACTAAGGAAATGATCATTTGAGCTGGGATACAGGATCTGAATTGTCTAGACATAGTAAGATGTTGTTATGTTTAATTCTGTTGGCTGCCCCCCAAAAATAAATTACTAGAAAATGGAAATCGAAGTTTAAAACAACTGTTTTTGAAGTGTTGAATATTACTATAGCGATACAAGAATTGGAAGATGGATCTTTTAGAAAAGAGAGGGAGCAAATTACATAGAAATAAATGATAACTATGAGATCAGTACATGCAGAATAATGTTAAAGAGAAAAGGAGTGAGGTTTAAGGGAAGGCAGGAATTCAGCAATTTATGTAATATTGGTCTGATGATAGTTGCAAGGAAAGAAAACAATTGGAATGTATAATGTATATAAATGGAAAAATCCTAATTTTTTTTTTCTTTTCTCTTAATATAGGTTTACCTTTGAAGTGATGGTTTAATAAATGTGTTTGACAAAAAAATAAATGTTTATATTGATTATTTATACCAAATCAGTCAGCAATGGAGACCACAGAAGGGACTAACATTGATTATTTATTCTGTGTTCTCAAGTTATTAACCAGTTGTATTTCTGGTTAGAATAATGATAACATTTTGTTTTCCAAGATCAATCCATTCTCTGTGAAAACTAAATGGAAAAGTACAGCGGCTCAAACAACTAAACATGCAAACAGTCAAAAAAGTGCTTCATATACCAGCCAAAGTTGGGTGTGAGTCCAGCATGACTCTTCATAGTGACGAAAGTACAGCATATGAAAACTCTGCCTAAGATTAAGTCAAATTAGACTGGATTTAAAACTAATGTAATGATTTACTGTTACAATGATCTCTCCTTGGAGATCTGTTGTTATGATATTTATATTTACACATGTCTGTGCCATCTGTAAACCTTCCATGTGGTGTCTTTCAATCATTTAATGAGTGATAGAAGTAAGACAGAGTGGCATATTGTAGTTTGGCTCAATTATTCACTTCTTTGGTGAAACATACTATAATAGAGTAGTTGCACTCTACTCCATTTCTGTCATCGTAGAATATAAGAAGAGATTATATAGCGTTAGTTGGGATGTATTGAAAATTTCGCACAACCCCATAACTGCATCAAAGTGCAAGTCATGTTGCCCTCATGCTTAATTTCTCCTTAACACTTATTCCCAGCTTACTTTTTTATCTCACACTTCATTTCAGTCAGTCTTACTCCCATTCCCTGCAGTTGCTTTATTCCAGGTGAATGGAGGACTGCTGTTATCATTCCTGTTTCCACATCCCTAACCTTGCTCCCCGAGAAGTCTTACAGCCTTTAACCAACCCTTTCCTTCTTGCAAAAGCACAAGAAAAAGTTTTATAGAAACGATTCCTAAAAGTAGATCACAATAACCAGATACTGATATCCTTATCATCATGGATTCTTTTCAGGATTTGACAGTTCTGCAACACTACAGCTAGCCACTGACAGCTTTTGTAAAACAGTGATAAAAGTCTTCTTACTGGAGCTGTATTCTATGACCTGAAAAAAAAGCTTTTGTCTCAGTTGTCAAACACACACACACACACACTAAAACATCTTAATTGTATCAGCTTCACAGCCACTCGATCAAATGGGTTGATAAATATTTAATGTCTCTGTTCCCCCACTGTTGTAAGCTTCTCATCTGGTGTACCAGAAGACCCACTTCTGGCAACCATATTTTTTCCCTATTCATCAGCATTTTGCCATGTAATTTACATCACATCACAATAGTGTTATGCTTGGACATCTTCTACTAATGGCCCCTGTCTCTCCTCCTTCTTCAGAATTACAAACTGTTTTCCAAGAAAATGTAAGTGAAGTATCCTGTTGATTCTGAAACATTAAATTGACAATCATTACCACTAAACCCCAATCAGAGAGTTTTGACACCTGTCATCATCTGTCCTACAGCTCCACTTGAAATATCTTCAGCAGTTTAGGCTATACCAACAGGAACATAAGAACATACTAGGCAAGTGATCACAGGGAACATAACATAACTAGCCATGTACATCTTTAAGCAGACCCTTTTCAAGCTCTTTATAGTACTGACCTTCCAAATTGAGTAGGGCTGTAATTGATAACCCCGGGGTAAATTTGTGTCTACCCATCCAGCCATCAAGCCTTAAAGGTGCCCAAAATGGTATTTCGTTGTTTGACCTGTAATGGCAACATGTTCTATAGGCTAAGAATATGTTGAATTAGCTACTTATCTATCCAACGAGTCTTGTTCATTTGTTGATGTAAATTTAGGCCCTTAGTTTGGGTGTTTGTAGAACTACTGTTCTTTGCAAAGAACTAGAAGGTCAAATAGGACTGGGTTTTTATGTCTCAAAAAACAAGGCACAGGTCCCCTCATGAAATCTGTAAGCTACCGAGTATAAGGAGAGCCGTGCTGATCTATTGGTTGAAAGATTTAAAACCTTTCATTTTTTTGGTTAAAAAACTTTTGTGCCTTTCCATTTGGGCTGTATGCTTGGATTTATACGTACCAAAGGGACTTTGTATTCAATGATGGGTCTGATAAAGGAAGAGTACAGAGATGGGATAATTTATTTGGATCTTGACGATATTCCCTTGATAATTAAAGCTCCTCTACTCTTTTCAGTAGGTGCTATAGGATCTTTTACATCCACTTGAGCTGCCACCAACTTAAGTAGATAGGAGGACCTCAGTTTAACAATACATCTGAAGGACAGCACACTCAGGTGTGCAGCTCCCACTCCTTATGCTGCACTACATTGTCAGTGATCCATCTGCCTAGTGTGGGAATAGAACCCACGGCCTTCTGCACAAAAGGCTAGTGTGCCTTGCTTGTGTGGCTCCAACAGTTATCTAAATGTTTTACCAGACTCTTTTTTAACTGCATATACTTACATTTGCAGTTCATTTGATAATACAGAGTCCTTAATCAACTCATACTTGACTACTGATAGACTAAACTTCTTACTGCAGTATCTCCTCCCATGTGATGTACACTTCTTTTGCTCTAACTTTAAGTAAAGGAATACATGGGCTGTTGTTGATGAAGATATGTTGAGTCAGATGTGGACATATGTGCTCCCACCTAAAAATAAATAAATAAAAAAGTATAGTAACTACCAAGGAGAGTGTGAATGCCCCCGCAGAGATGCAAAACTTACTACCTTTGTACCACACCAAAGGAGGGCATACTATGAGTACTGATTAAGCATCTCATAGTAAGTGAGCACTATATAAGTTATTCCCCTACTACATGCAGCTGATATCATTCAGGCACATCCCCAGCCCTCTAAATCAAATGACAGCTTAGTCTCCATGCCCTTCCCAATAACTCTTATCAATTACTGGGAGTGGGAACCAAGAGAACAGTGTCCAAAAGCTTGTTAAGGCCAACTACATAATCCCTCTGATTAGAAGGACAAAAACAATCCTGACTTTCTTCTGCCTCTTCCAGACCTTTGAAGCAATGCAGCCAACCCTCCTAAATTATCTATAGTAGCACTGACAGAATTCTTCAGGTATTTCCAGAATGACCTGAGAGTCTGCATGGTTCAAGAGGCAAAAAGCCCCTCATTTGCAAAGGTAATGGTGCTCTCCCCCCTTATTAGCCTTTCATACATTATTCAGAGTGCAGATAAGCCACAACAAGGAAAATGTCATTTAAAAAATTACAGCAGTTAAAGCCAGTTGACTACAGATAAAAGCAAATCCATTCTCTCTCTCACTCTCTCTCATGGTGAAAATAAAAGGGTTTTGGGACATTGCCACTGACATCTATAGGAAGTCCTTCATCTTCTTTTGAGCGAAAGTCAGATCATGAACCCTCAGCACTTTAATATCCAACATCAGTGTACATAGCAGTTTTTCGTATCACAGCTTAAATGCAGACATACCAGACATTTCCTTCCCTATTTTACCAAAGGGCATATAAAACAGATAGACCAAGTTAGTGTCACTAAATAGTCCTCTTGTACACATTCTTCTCTTGATGATAAAACCACAGTATCCAAGCAGATGCTGCTGCCTTCTTTTTTGCAGATTCCTAAATCCTGTGAAGGTCTCTGGCTGCTTCCTTTGACCAGTCACAGAATCTCATGCCCATTTAACTACCAGCTGTCACTGCGACTTAGCTGAACCTTGCTTCTTTGAAGATAATCCATTGCAACCTGCTCTGCAGCATAGGCCTTAGTCCATGACAGAGTGTTCATTTTCATTGCTAGTGGATACAGCAGATTAATCTTAATTCCACGTGCCTGGCATAGCCGGAATACAGTTAGAAATGTTTTCCTTCTTTTGGGATGCTTCAAAGAATAATACTGTTCTCAAAACAACCCCTGGATGTTCATCGTGCATACAGCTGCAGTCATAACAGATGGGTTCTCCTGCCGTCAGGCGGGTCCTCGGTCGGCCGAATTCCAAAGTCTAGGTCTGGCGTCGGTTGTCATCGCTTCTTCCCTGACGTCAGTGCGACAGGGGTATAAAGGAACCAGCCGACGCCATTTTCTTCAGTCTTTCTTGCCGCGCAGTGCCGGAAGCAGAAGCAGTTCGCAAGTGCCGGTAGGCCAGCTCCTGAGATTACGAAAAATTGGAAACCGAAGTCTTCTTAAAAGCTAAGTACCCCGTTGGGGAAACTTTTCTTGCCTCAGACCGATGTCAGACAAAGTTAATAAGTGTATTTCTTGTGGGAAGCAAATACCGCACAAGGATTTCCATTCCCTCTGTATACCTTGTTTAGGCCCAGACCACGACGTCTCGGTCTGTCGCTTGTGTGCTACTTTCAACAAACGCACTATTAAGCGTCGGGCGGAGTTCGCCCAGCATTATTTTGGGAAAGCATTTAACTATACTATGTCGTCGGATACTCCGGCTCCAGTTATGTCTAAAAAATGCAAAGACAAGGACTGACACACGAGGTCCGCGGCCTCTACCGACACCACGCCAAAGCCGACTCCACATGGTCCGGTTCTCAGCGAGGCACCTACGCAGCCCCTGACTACCGACGACACTTCTTTGGCAGTGTCTCCTGTGCCCGAGGTTGCAGGCTCCTCGGCCCACACCCCGACTACAGATACCGAAGCCACTCTTGGCGTTGAAACTCAGAATGTGGACAGGTCCACCTCCACTCAAGGTGTCTTCAGACCTTCCTCTTCTTTCTCCATCAAGGCTTTCACAAAGTCTAAAGCAACCATGCACTCTGAGACCAGCTACACAGGGCCCATCTCCAGGCCCCATGCCTAAGAAACAGATGCTTAAAATGGCTGAGGATTTAATTACTCTTATCAGAGGTTCTCAGCCCCCACCGGACAAAAGGCCCAGAGTTGAGGAAGATTTCCCCCTCCTCTGATCAGGGCTCCATTATTTCAGAGCACTCTGATGATCAGGAACATTCTTACTCTCCTTTTGAAGACTCTGATGCGGAGGAGTCCATCCCTTCTGTCCCCCCCCCCCCCAGAGGATTACTCATTTGGGGAAACTTTGCATACCTTAAGGGAACACTTCCACTGGGAAGGCCAAGATTATTCTGATTCCAAGAAAAGGCTCAGGGAATTTCTCTTGCTACCTCAGCACAGGCCTCTGGCTATACCTCCTGTCTTGGACATCCTAGATGATGTTTACTCGGAGGCCTGCCTTAACCCGGGCTCTCTACCTCCAGCTCCAGTTAAGCCTGACAGGTACTATAGGGTTCCTGACTCACACCAATTTCTATACAAGAGCCATGCTGCTGACCCAGAAACCATCTTACAGGGCCCCAAGGGAGTTAAGGCCTCCATTGCTAAAAATCCATTACCTTCCGAGAGAGACTCCAGATCCTTAGAAAGGTGGGGAAAAAAAGGTATATACCTCGGCTACCTTATCCATGAGGGCCTTAAACTGTCAGTTTCATATGCTAAAATACTAACAGTTTTTGTTATCACAATTGAAAAGTAAAATGTCACAACCTGAACAACCAGACTTGAAGGAGTTGCAGGATTTGATGCATAGTGCAGAACAAGTGGGTAAGCATACCTTACAATGTGGTTTTGATGCTCTAGAGGCCTCATGTAGAGCTGCTGTTACAGGATCAGTCATACGTAGGCATGCCTGGCTCAAGGAACAAGCCTCACCTGATCGTGTCAAAGCTAAATTACTAGACGCCCCTCTTCAAAAGGATGTACTATTTGGTGCTAAGGCCGAGGAGGTGTTAAGGAAAATGGAGGAAAAGGCTAAATCAATGCAAACTGTGAAAGAATTTCTACAGGTACAACCCCCACGCTTTAGTAGAAATTGGCCTTCCAAAAACTGGTCCTTCCTGCTACGGACAGACCCCAAAGAGGCAGATACAGGAGCCCGAGGGGCAGAGGACAATCCCAAGGATCGGTTAGAGGCAAACAGTGGCAAGCTCCTACACAAAGAGGTGGTGAGGATAACTCGCAATCTTTCAGAAAGCAAACCCAATGACTTTCCCCTTTGCATGCCAACCAAGTCTCAAATGGCAGCCCCCTTAGGAGGAAAGCTGGCATTATTTTCAAAAAATTGGCATATTGTCACCAAGGACAAATGGATCCTGGACATTATAAACAGAGGCTACAAATTCCATTTTCACACCCTTCCAAAAATGAGAGGCATGCCAAACCTGCCACAAAATCAAAGGGCAGAGGCACAAAGGCAAATTACAGATCTCATAAACATGAAAGCTATTCAAGAGGTGCCTACGCACGAACAAGGTCAAGGTTTTTATTCCAGGCTATTTCTGGTGCCAAGGAAGGGAAAAGATTGGAGACCTATTTTGGACCTATCCATCCTAAACACATTTCTACTCATACCAAAATTCAAGATGCTCACCCTACAGCAACTTCTTCCCATGCTGGGCAAGGAGTCTTGGCTGGTAACATTGGACCTCAAGGAGGCATACCTGCATGTCCCAATCAGACAAAATTGCAGAAGGTACCTCATATTTCTTGCAGGTTCAACCCATTATCAATTCTCTGCATTGCCCTTTGGCTTATCTACTGCGCCCAGAGTATTCACGAAATGCCTGGCATCAGTAATTGCCTACTGCAGACTTCAAGGGATACAAATATACCCCTATTTGGACGACTGCCTGATCCAAGCGGACAGCAAGCACATTCTTCTGAAACATCTGGCTTATGTAATAATGTTGTTGAACTCTCTGGGATACACAGTCAACAAAAAGAAATCAAAGCTAATACCCTCTCGGAAGATAATTTTCCTGGGTGCCAGTTTGGACACAAACACCCAGATGGCCTACCTCACACCAGAGAAGCAGGGGCAACTAATTCAATACTTCAGAACACTAGCAAATTGCACCAGGCTGACTGCAAGGAAAATCCTGCAGGCTCTGGGATTCATGGCATCTTGCATCTTGCTAATCCCATGTGCAAAGCTGCATATGAGGAAACTACAATGGTACCTGAAAAACATATGGTCTCAACACAGCCACAGTTTGGAAACAATAATACCACTAATTCCGTGTCTGCGAAAGGAATTTCTGTGGTGGGCTCAAGCATGTCATACAAACACAGGCCTTCCATTCAGCAAGCCTCAAGCAAATCAAGTCATCACAACAGACGCCTCTGACTATGCCTGGGAGGCGCACATGACAGATCGGTGCATTCAGGGCAAATGGTCCCAAAAAGAAAAGCACCTTCACATCAATCAAAAAGAGATGCTAGCAGTAATAAATGCTATTATAGCTTTCAAGGACCTTCTACAACCAGGTCAACTATTGATAAGAACAGACAACACCACAGTTATGTAGTACATAAACAAACAGGGAGGAACACATTCTTACCCCCTATGCACACTGGCCATGTCACTTTGGAACATGGCCTTGGACTTACAAATGGAACTACAAGCACAGTACTTGCCAGGCAAGGAAAACACGCTGGCAGACAACCTAAGCAGGAATATGACAGATCCACATGAATGGAAATTGCATCCAAAAGTTTTTACAGAGATAATCCAAGAATGGGGAAGGCCAGACATAGATCTCTTTGCCTCCCACAAAAATCATCAATTGACAAAATTCTGCTCAAGGATCTTCCATCCAAAGGCCTGGAGAGTGGACGCTCTCTCTTTCAGTTGGACATCAATGACAGTTTATGCCTTCCCACCTCTTCCTCTGCTGCCCAAAGTTCTATTGAAGACCAGAGCAGACAGACCAAAGATGATTCTCATTGCTCCGGACTGGTCAAGGCAACACTGGTACCCACTTCTGAGGAGCCTGACGCATTCACCACCATGGACCCTGCCTCTAATGCCGCCTCTTCTGACTCAGCACAGCTTCAAAACTCTTCACAGCCAGCTAAAAACACTCAATCTGGCTGCATGGAAGATTCCTTAGCATCACAACAGGTCCTACTCTCCAAGGAGGCGCAGGATGTCATTTTGGAGGCCAGAAGGCCATCAACTAGAAAAGCTTACTCCGCAAAATGGAAACGTTTTTGTGTCTGGAATGAGAAAAAGGGCCAGGATCCTGGAAAACTGAATTTACCTCAAATACTACAATATTTGGCTGAACTGCTAAGCAGTGGACTTTCTCTCTCCTCCATCAAAATCCATGCCTCAGCCATTTCTGCAGAATACAACACTGATCCTCCTTTATTCTCTCACCCTCTCTTAAGACTTCCTCAGAGGGGCTAAGAATTTAAGACCTCCAAGGAAACAACCAATACCTACTTGGGATCTTAATTTCATTCTGGAAAAACTGACCTTGCCTCCCTTTGAGCCAGCTGCCTCATCAGATTTGCAATATTTGTCCTGGAAAACAGCTTTCCTTCTGGCTATCACCTCAGCTCATAGAGTTTCAGAACTACAGGCTCTCATGGCTGTACAGCCTTTTATCATCTTCCATCAGGACAGAGTTTCCTTACGAACCAACCTGTCCTTTATGCCTAAAGTGGTATCCAGGGTAGCTTTAAATCAGGCCATACATTTACCTACTTTTTATCCTAATCCTCAAAACAAAGGGGAGAGATTACTACATTCCTTGGACATCCACAGACAACTGCGTTATTATTTGGACAGAACAACGCCTTTCAGAAAATCAGAACAGCTCTTTGTGGCCTATGCGGTAGGAGCTCAAGGAAAGCCAATTTCCAAACAGACAATCTCAAAATGGAGAGCCCACTGCATACGTTTTTGCTATTCCTTTCATGGCAAAACTGTACCTACAGGCATTAGAACTCATTCCACCAGGGCCACAACCACCTCTGCAGCCTTCCTCAGAGGAGTTCCTACTAAGGATATCTTGGAAGCAGCCACTTGGAGTTCTGTGCATACCTTCTCCAAGCACTACAACCTACCATTATACTCCAAATCTAGAGCAGGCTTTGCCACTGCAGTCTTGCAGGGCATTTTGGCTCCTCCTAGTTCCACCTAGTGCCTACCACCCCTTTCTTAGCTTTGGGATTCTACCCATCTGTTATGACTGCAGCTGTATGCACGATGAACATAATACAGTTTTGTACCTACCATAAATGTAGATGTTCGAGTGCTAATACAACTGCAGTCCAGGTTTCCCTCCCTCCTTCCCATCTTGCGACAGGCCTATAGGCTGACACATCCTCATACTACTTGATTGGGGTATTCTTTTATGATGTATTTGCTTGCAACTACTGTATTTTGATTATATTGCACTGCATTATTACACAAATTTATGTATTGCCTTCCTTCTGGGGGCACCTGACATCTGGGGCAAGAAAAACTGAAGAAAATGGCGTCGGCTGGTTCCTTTATACCCCTGTCGCACTGACGTCAGGGAAGAAGCGACGACAACCGACGCTGGACCTAGACTTTGGAATTCGGCCGACCGAGGACCTGCCTGACGGCAGGAGAACCCATCTGTTATGACTGCAGCTGTATTAGCACTCGAACATCTACATTTATGGTAGGTACAAAACTGTACTTTCTGGCTTAAGAGAATCTTAAAGGGTCTCCAGTGTGCACTTTGTATTCCCAGTTCAAGGGCAACTGCTTGTTAAATGCACCAAGATAGGTCTGGGAACAACCAGGCCAAAAACGCAGTAAGTTCTGTCTGTCAAAAGTCTGGGAAGGCTTTTGTATCTGAGCAGTTGCTCATAAGAGGAATAAACTCTATAGTCAGCCTTCTTTGGTACCGTACCAGATCGATATTTTTCTGCCTTACTTGATTCTTTAAGCCCACTATTCTGTGCTATAGGTTTTCACTGTGTATCCCAGCCTGTGCCATCAGCCTTCTCACATACACAGCATTTGCACTCATCTCATGGAGATGGTTTGAATAGTCAAATGAGGCTGTTTTCATCTCTCTGGTTTTTGAGAGTGACTGGTCCAAAAACGCAGACAATTTACCATTTATGTTTACTAATTTGTCTATGACTGCTAAAAGAGAAATATACAGCCCAAAGATTCCTTCACCAGCTCTTCCTCTTCTAGCTGAGACAATGGTTCTGTCTGTCTTGGTGCAGCACCACACAGAAGAGCAGAATCAGTCAGTTTTACTCTCTTTACATCTGTGGTTGCCTGGAATCCAGAAACACTAAAATTGCTTTCTTGCTCAACAGATGTACATTTACCTCTTTAAAATGCCATGATGCTGTCATTGTTGGCCTGCCTGCCATAGCATGGAACCACAAACCACACCCAAAGCATAGCATGACTGAGGTTTATTTAGCAAATTTCTGTGCACAATAGCCTTTAACATCCATGCTTATTAAATTAATGTCTCAGAGTAATAATAATTCAGTGCATGCATTCTTTCATTGAGCTTGTTTCTAAAATACATAATTTGTTTGTTTTACATCAATCATTTTTTTATATTGCTCAGGCTTAAAACACTTAAATAACGCTGTACTGTTATTTTGTGTAAGTATCTGTAGCTCTGTCTGGTAAAAGTCCTAGTTCATATGTTATCTCTTTGGATATCCGGCTAACCACTGAGCAGACACTTAAGTGCAAAAGACACATTTGTTGACATTGCATGTTGCACATCATCGACTGTTTACAAAAATACTAAAACAGAGGTTTTGCAGTAGGCAAGCCTCCTGCACTTCCACACTCCTGTGTACTAACACAGTGAGATCGCACAAGCTTATAATTAAGGAAAAAAATGGCCTAACCTTAATGTTCCACACTGTTTCTCTATCAATATGCTTGTTTTAAAAAAAACACAGAAATAGATAAAACTAGTTTGATTATTTCTGGTTTGTCAGAGTACTGCTCAGTGAACAGTAGATAACTCATGTCTTTTTCAGTCTGGCATTCACTTGTTGGTGAATAATACTTTTTCTTTCATTTATTTTTTGTTTTTGTGGCAGTTGGGAGAAAAGTTGGATTTAAAGCAGGAGACACTCCATCTAGCTGATACCTGTCGTCTTGGTCAATCCCCATCCTATTTAGTGTTGTATTACCCCATTGCTTGTATAAAAAGAGTTATAGAGTTATTTCTACCACTCCTTTTACATGTACTGGTGTTAGACCATCATTTCTTTCCTTGTGACAGGTTGCAAGTATCTCTGTGGATACAGCTTCACAAATCCCAGTGACATATTACAAAATCTGTATACTTTCACATTACTTATACAATGTCTACCATAACAGGTGTCTAAGCAGAGCAAAAGGACCACCATATGAAAGTCATTCAGGTCTCACTCACACCCTTAACTGCCCCTCCCCCAAGTATTAACTGTTTTAGTGTTGACAGATGTTTATTTCCCTCTGTGGCTTGCTGTCTGTCTATACAAAAACTATAAATACCATCTTGGGTCTTCCCAGAAAAGAGTTTACTAGCCTAATGGGATTAAAGTGGTCAGCAAAGGGTAAATAAAAAAGTAAAATAGATGCCACAACTTTGTGGCACGTGTCTTGCTTTCTTCTTTTTATTTTCATTAACTTCATCTTGTTTGATTTTGCTGCATTTTCCTTCAAGACATGGTTTTAGTTGTGCTGGAATGTAGTAACTGAAACCAGCTGTAACAAGAAACATTTGGGATAAGTATTTGCTGTTTTTACTCCTGGATACATAGGAGCTTAAAATTACAGTATTTGCTGTCCCAATTAATCTGTATGATATTGCATTCTGTTTTCTTCTCTTTAGTATTAAAAATATAAGAGTTTTTGAAAATGATTAGGAGAAAAATAATCCATTTAGAGAGCCGTGTCTTTGGATGTTTTTCCAGAAACCCCTCAGGTCTACCATTTCACATCATAATGCCATTACTCAAATGTTCAGTGCTATTACACAGTGAAACAATGATGCACTGCCTGTGCTTAATTATTTTATTTTATTAGCAGGGTAGATCCCCCACAGCAGAACCCTTTTCAGACAAGACCTAGGGAGAAATACTTTAGGTGTACATGCAGATAGTGAGATAGTACTGCAGCCATCAGTTAATATTATTAAGTTAGTTAAAAGCATTATTTTTATGCCAAATTACTGACACATTTCTTTGTATATTTGATGGCTACACCAAATTAATTGAATATATGTCTGACACTGACTTATTAAACTGGTTAGTGTTTGTGTGTGTGTGTGTGTGTGTGTGTGTGTGTGTGCGCACATGATTGCATGTACTCCTTCCTGTATGTTGGTTAAAAGGAAAATATAATTTTCAATTTAATGTCTCCAGCTGGCCATAAGAGGACTAGCAGAAATGTGAACTAACTGTATACAGACAAAACTGGTTTGGTATGATACCTATCTACCCATACTGAAGGTGCTTTTGTAAAAGTATGAGAAATGTTCATTATATTTCTTTGCTGGACATTGTAAATACTAGGCCAAAGGCCAGCAACTTTATGCAAATAGTCTGTGCTTGGTAAATTTAACTTTTTTTTTAATGGGCTTCCATGATGTATATACATAGATTTGAGTAGGGTCAGAATAAATACATATTAGATGTGTAAGTTGATCAGAAAAAAAAATCTGTTCTGGAAAACTTGCATGTATATGTGTTTCTGTTTTATGGGCTATTCGCATTAATTAGATTTTTTTTTTGGGGGGGGGGGGTTGGTAAAAGTTTCCTTTTTCACCTAGTCACAAATTGACTTTGGAGTTACTTGCAACTAATTTAGAATCTTTGTATTGTTTGGACATAGCATGTAGATTGCTACCTTGCAGTAACTGGTCCTGCATTTCACTTCCCAGTGGAGAGGTGTAAGTTGGCTGACATGGTCTTTTGAGGGGGGCTGCTGTGTTATTCAAGGAGTAGTCATAGGCAGAAAATAGATGAACTTATGTTTGTAAGCTTTCTCACTATTCTCATTTTTTTAAACAAGAGATATCTTTATTAAATTATCACGTATGACATAGGCAATCATACATTTATATAAATGAAAACAAACCATATTGGCATAATTTTAGTTGCAAACATTATACATCACAAACCATATTGACATAATTGTAGTTGCAGGCATTATACATCACTTATTATCTATACAGTCATTGTCAGTCAAACATTACATAGCTCATTCAAATCCTGCCTTCTTTTAAAACTTGTTCCTCCTCTGCATGTTTTGTTCCCAGAATTCCCATTTTTTCCTATGTAATTTGCTCCTACACTTTTCTAAAGATCCCAGTTCCAAGTTGCTTTATGTCTTACTATATTCACTACTTCTAGTAAAGATGGTTTAGACTTGGATTTCCATTTTCTAGTAACCGTTGGCAGCCACCATAATTAGACTCAGCAAGGTCTTGCTATGTCTAGGCAATTCCGATTCTGCATCGTAGCTCAAAAAACTAATTTCCTTAATTACACCGATCTGCTTACCCAGTCTGTCTGACAGAGCAGTCTGCAGGAAATCTTTAAAGTCTACCAAATCTTCACACTCCTAGAGAACATGTTCCCATTTACCACGTTCTTCCCCGTTACACCTCCAACATTTACTGTCTACCTGAGGAAAAATTCTTTGGAGTCTACTTGGGGTATAAAAATACCTATGCAAAAACTTCCAAGCAAAGATCCTAAATCTTCTAGACTTTGTTGCATACTGGGAGACGTACATATATCCCCCCACTGTTTCTTTGTGAATTCCTTATCCAGTCTCTCTTCCCAATCCTTTCTAACCTCCTCTGATTGATTCTTATCATTGTCATACAATATTTAATATACTGTACTAATTACTCCTTTTTTAACAGCAGCTTCTGTTCTAGATTCTACTAAAAACTCTACCAGTACTGGTCTTTCGTTTAGGATCCCCCTATATATATATTTTGCCTAAACTCTGATATCTGTACTTGATAAGGAAGGCAATCTCTAGCCTGCAGTTTAAATAAATTATTGGCCTATGCCCATTCTATTACCTTTCTGTCTCTAATTTTTTGCTCCCAATACCATGGTTCTATTACCAGTTTTCTCCAATAAATTCCAGCCCCTCTTGCCTATTGTCTGTATCCCTAATTCTCAGATATTCTCATTTTTTTATGTCATTGAGGAAACATAAGGGAACTGAGTGGCATATGGATACAGGAATGCCTTATGAACAATTTGCAGGGATACTGTAAGGTAAACCATTGTCTTTCCAGGAGGAAATCACACAGGTAACTATAGTCTGAGAACATTTAGTCATGCATTGTTCTTTTGTATTCTGTGGTTCCAGAAGTACACTTGGCAGTATAGGAAGAAGATTAAGATTGATCTGCTGAACCTGAAATTAAGCTTCATTCTGTACTCCTGGATGTGATTACCTTGGTCTTCACATGCATATGTGCCTTTGTTCACAGATCACATATCATCCCGAGGAAAGAGGCAGCTGTGCTTAATAGGATTCATCTAGTACAGAAAAGTAAATTTTATTTTATTTTATTTTTATTTATCCTCCGTTTATCCTTTGTTTACAGGGTTAGTCCCACTGAGCTAGTGGCCTCTCTTGAGGGGAAACCCAAGGTAGTATTTGTACTACTAAGGGAAATTTGGCCAGGGCATTAGGGAACTTCCACTACTCTTTTCAGTAGGTGCCATGGGATCTTTTACATCCATCTCAGCTATCACCAGCTTATGCAGATGGGAACTTGGTTTAACATCTCATCCGAAGAATGAAAACAAGTACGTAACTTATAAAAAAGGCATTGCATTATTCAGCAGTGTTTACAGTTATTCTGAGTTATTTCTGCATGCAGCATTTATTTTGTGTGCAGCCATCTGCACAAATTCACATCTGCATGTGTGCACATTATTCACTTTGACTAGTATTGTCACTGTTTCAGAAAACAGTGCAGTGCAAACAATGAATGCAGTATTGTATTAACTTAACAAGGAGAAAACTCTGACTCAGAGTTTCTGAAACTAGGGACAGGAAGATGCGTGCAGTAATAATTAAAATATACTAAATGGACTACTCAGTAGCAATTCTGGAGTTTATCCTGGAATTTATCAGAGGTCCCTACACATCTAAATATCCACTGATACTCATTATGGCAAAAACATTGGATGAAATTGTACATTTTTCAGGAATTTAAGCAGTAGTTTTGAGTAACCATGTACACTAGCCTCTAGAGACTTTAAAATTTGTATGTGGAAGGGACTCTATCACAGCATCTTTAGTTTCTTTAGCAGATTGCTTATTATCCCTTTATAATTTAAGTATCCCATCATAACTGCATTATTATATGGTTAGCTGAGAAGTGTTATCTTATTTCTGATTGCATTTGCAGTGTACCTTTTGCTGCAGTGGTCTCACTGTTGGGGAACGTTTAGTTTCCTGTGACATGGCAGCTGAAGTCATAAAGTGTATCATCATTTTAATTGTTTGTGCAACAAAGATGTTTTACATTTTGGAATAAGGTGGCATAAGAAAAGGATTAAAACTTTGGAAGTTATAGTGTGTCTGTATTCTGGCTGGATGGGTATTGTCCAGCAAGATGCCAGTTTAAATAAACATTGCATAATATAATATTTATTTGATTGTGTGATTCCCTCATGCTGCAACTATTATTTGCTGTGAGTTCTCTAAATTAAGAACAGTAGAATTATTAAACCAGTCATTTGATTTTGATGTCTTGCTGGCTCTGAAAAATAGCAATGATATGTTAGCAATTTTTAGAATAAACTGATACTCAATACCTTTATTCATACTGAGGGCAGTGGGTGGGGTTTGAGGTGAGCTTGGCAGTAAGATAATCGGTAGCATATCGGTGTAGTAGCATATATGTATATGTTTGTGTGTGTGTATATATATATATATATATATATATATATATATATATATATATATATATAAACTATATATATGTATGCCCCTGCATTTTGTCAAACAAGAGTTCAGCCAGCAAACTCAGAACTGGTGTTTAATGTTGTTAATATATTTAGCCAAGTGGTCCAAATGCTGATAGTCTGCTTCATAGAGACATGTGTGGGATTGAAGGTGGATAGAGTGTTTGCGCATGTGTTAGTGAGTTAGGGTAAGGGTCTTTGAGAGGTGTATGTTTATGTGTGTATTTTAGGATAAGGGTTAGGTAAGGGAATAGATGTAGTGTTGTTACTGTGTGTGTTTCTGTGTCCTAGTATGTCTTGTGCAGTGGCAGTGCCGCTGGAAGGTTTTTATTAAGGTATAGGATTAGGGTTGGGAAAAGGGCATCATTAGGGTTAGGGTTTGCATACATTACTAAAGTGCTGCAGGGGAGTGGATCCACTGACTCTGTTAGCTCTTGCACAGTTAAATTAAAGAATCAAATCAAAGATTCTGAATTTGGTAAGTTGCATGATTCTGGTGAAATATATACATTTACTTCTTCTGTAATGGCAGCTAACTCAGTAAAAATGAGTATGTGCTGTATTTTCTGCAGAAAGCATGTACCCACCCATAATGGAAACCAAGTGTAAGTGTTCATAGGTAGGTACTAGGCTGTTAGCCCTAGGGCCTATATAAGCCTAGCCAAAAAGGTGCAGAGCAGAGCCACAGGGGTGAATTTCCTATTTCTCATCCAGTCATCAAGATTTTTCTTGAAGAGTGCTAATGAGGAGCTCTGTTTGACATAGATAGGTAGTCTGCTCCAGAGTATGGGAAGTCTCTGGGACAGGAATCTATCCCTCCAGCATGTTCTGTTTATTGTGGTGACAAGGTTTAGGTCCCTAGAGCGTGTAGCTCGGAGGGATTGGGATTTCTTTAAGTGGAGCATGTCCAACAGCTCTGGGTTTGACATAGCTTTGTATGTTAGGCAGAGATCGCCTCTGAGTAGGCAATATGAGACGGAGTAAAGCTGGAGTTTTTTGAGGCGGTCTGCATAGGACATCTGTTTGAGTCCAGTAATCCTCGTTGTGAGGTATTTCTGTGGCCTTTCCAGTTGTTGTAGATGTCTTGTGAGTAGAGGGGAACAATGGCCTCTTTTTTTCTGGATGAGAAACCTTTTGTGATGAGGTGAGCCAAGAAGAAGGTTTGCCTGACCACTGTGGTGATGTGATTATCAGAGGAGAGCCTACTGTCCACCTGTGTCCCAAGGTCTCTTATCAGACTTTCAGCGTTAAGTAGTCTACCACTTATGTGGTAGTTCATGGGTACAGAGTTTTTACCAAAGGGGATGACAATACACTTTTTGGCATTGAGCTTCAGGCCATGGCTTTGACACTAGGCGTCTGTCTCAGTGAGGCCCTTTTGTAGTATGTCCACATCGTTAGGAGTTTTGATTATGGCTCGTAGTTTGCAGTCATCTGCAAACTTTGTTAGCCAAAGACCTTCTGTGTTAGCCTGTACCAGAAAAGTAGATACCAAACAGGAGAGGCCCCAGGACTGAACCCTGTGGTACTCCCACTTGTCACTGGTCTGAAGTCGGATTTGGACTCTGCTACTTTCACAGTGTGGGTTCTGTCCATGAGCCAGTTGGCAACCCATCTTGTGACATAGGGATTTATACCTAGTTTAGTGAGCTCATCTATAATTCCAGAGTGGGGGATGGTGTTGAAAGCCTTGGCGAGATCTAGATAGGCTGTGTGAACCATCTTACCCTCATCTATGGCTTTGGTGACTGCTTCAAAGAAGTCAATCAGGTTTAGGAGACATGATCTGCCTTTTACAAACCCGAACTGGGTAGGGTCCAGAGTTTGGAGATTACCAATGTCTTTGTTTATGAGTTCCATGATAATACGTTCCATAGCCTTGCAGACCAGGCTCGTTAGGCTAATGGGGTGGTAGTTCCCGGGGGTCTGTCATGGCTCCCCCTTTGTGGAGTGGGATAACCGTCACGGTGCGCCATTCAGTGGGCACAAAGCCTGAGGTGAGGCTGTGATTGAACATGGTACTTGGGTAGGGAGCCAGTTCATTCTGTAGTTCGTGTAGAACGCAGCCTGGGATATTGTCAGGTCCCATGGATGCTGTGTTCTTGGGTTTGGAGAGTGTGTTTTTACCTGTGCAGCCATGATTACAGGAACTTTGCATTCTTCCGGTATAGAGATGGGCCCTCTAGGGGGTGAGAGGGGGGTAAAGTTTAAACCTATCTGCCAGGATGTTGGCAATATCAATTGGTTCTGTATATTTAGTGCCTTGTGCTGTAACTCAGAGCAGATCTGAGTGTTGCCGTTGAGATTTTTGACATAGCTATAGAATGCTTTGTGGTTGTCTTTAAGAGTCAATGGCAATTTTGTTTTCATAACTAGCTTTGGAGGATTTTATGAGGGATCTCAGCTTCTTACTGAGGTTGACCATGGAGTTCCTCCAGTCATGGGATTTTACACTTTTTTTGCAACAGTTTCTTTCTTCTGTTGTAGATTGGCTTCCTTTTTTTGGAGGATAGCATCTTGGTTCTATTAGAGATAACATGATCCATGCACTCATGTAAGTGCTTATAAAGTGCATTTGTGTAGGATTCAGCAGTCGTACCTCTATTGTCCGTCTGCATGGGTGCCATGAAGTTTGCCACTTCGGTCTTAAGAAGTGTGAAGTTGGCTTTGGAGAAGTTTTTTACGGTGGTTTCCCTGATTGGGGGTGGGGGCAGGATGTGGATGTCTAGGGTGATTAGCTTGTGGTCGGATCTGACCAATGAGGAATTGACCTCTGGTGTGGAAGACCCGTTGCCCATGTTGGTAATGACCAGGTCTAGGATATTGCTGCCCCTGGTGGGGGTGTGAATAAGTTGATCCAAGGCGTTGGAATTTATGAATTCCAGAAAACGTTGAGCAAAAGAGTTGGTACATGAGTAGTTTTCCCAGTTAATGGTGGGGTAGTTGAAATCGCTCATTATTATGGTGTTGGGTTGTACCCTAATACTTGCCATTATATCAAGAAATGAGGAGTGGGAATCCTGGGGCATGGTGGGGGGTCTGTAGCAAGCTACAATTTGGATTGTGGTCTTGCCCAGAGTTAGTTGCACTTGGATAATCTCGGATGTATTATGTTGTGCAACTAGCCTGGAGGTGTGGATATCCTTAATGAATATGGACACGCTTCCACCTTTAGTGCTTCGTTTTGGGTTAGGTGGCCGAAAGGTGTGGTATGAATTATAGCCTGGTAACACAGGGGTGCTCTCTGTCACTGCACAGATGTTGATGTTCTCCATTTTAAGGAGTGCCTCGAGTGAGTGCATTTTGAGGTTTAGACTTCTAGCACTGAGTAGCATTACCCTCAGATTTTGCTTGCTTGCACCAGTTACAGTGGTGAATTTGTCATTTGAACCTTGCCTAAAAAAGGCACTATAGGGGTGGCAAGAGCCTTAGCCAGTATCCGGAATCTCAAAAGCGACAGGTGCAGGCCATCTCTGGCAATGCATCGTGGTCTGTCGATCATGTCGTCCCAGGCAGACAAATACTGGATCCCCTTAGAATGACACCAGAAGCTTAGCCAATTGTTGAAGTCAATCATTTTTGTCCTTGGACTATGGTATCATTCTGGGTGATGGCAGGATGCTACTCAGGGCTAGGGTCATACTTGCCTGGGCTACAAGATCGGAGAGCTCCTCCACGTCTCTTCATGTAGTCCAGGGGAGGTACGTCTCAGGTCATTCACACCAACATGGACAATGACAGTGTCATATTTGTACTTGTTGTGGAGTGACCTGAGTGCATGCATTATGTGGCAGATCCTGGCACCTGACAGGTAGCTGACAGTAACTTTCTCCTTGTTTAGCCTGGTGAGTGGAATATCAGTGTGCCTGACTATAGAGTCACCTGTGGCTAGAGTGTTGGGTACGTTATGCCTTATGGGCTGTAGTTGAGTGTCACACTGAGTTTTTGGACTATGTGTCATTTGGGTTGTGTTGAGGGGTGGAGTTTGCTTGTGTTTCTGCTTTGGAGGCCCCTGATGATTGGGCAGGTTTTTATTGAGAGCCTCCACGAATGTAGGTGTGTGTTTTGTGTTTCTATGTGTGTGTTTTGGAGGTGTAGGTTTTAAGGGACTATGTGATAAGTGTGGTGTGTTGCAAGTGTTTACCTTCTCCTCTTGACTGTCTAGTCCAGTCTTGGGTGAAGAGAGCTTTGCTTCCAGTTTGGCTATATAAGTGCATCTCTCACAGGTTGTAGTGTTGGGTGGTAGGAGGAGAGGGTTGTCTGTATACATGAGGCAATTGCTGCATTGCCCCAAGATGCCCAGATTCATCAGGTATACCAGAGAGATCACCGGGAGCTAACCCTTAAACATGTGTGTTGCACCATATCAAGCTATAATTGTGACCAGATGTGCATGGTTGGCTTGGTCCAATAGGCAGTATCTCAAACACCTGTGAGAGTTCTTGATAATGTTTTCATGGAGTTATCCTTGAACACTAAGGTACATAGTACATCTGTACTGTCATTCATCCCTTAGGAATTAACATTGTAGCTGAAAGCTTCACATTGTTCTCATCATCACATGGAGTTTTGACTGCAAACTTGCAGTAATAGAAACCTTAAGCTGTGAAATCTGTAGGATTTTTTTTACTTCCTACAGGATGACAGTTTAATAAAGGTATTTTCTGAATGTGTGATACAGTCCTTACCCTGATCAGAGGTCATATGCACAGGTATTGGAGACTGAATATATTGAAAATACTAGAATGGTAATGTAAAATAGCTATGCATACTTAAGTCTAAAGGACAGTATCCCCATTTTCCATTGAGAGTGTTTGGGAAAGCTTAAATAGAATTTAACACCGGTCAAGGAATTGACCTTTGGTTTCTCTCCCAAGATAGCAGCTTTCTGTGTCCACATCTGATTGATTTTGATGAACGTGGAAGATTTAATGGTCACAGGAATGTATTTTCATCTTGTTGCAGTCAAACACATATACTATGCCTCTGCAAGCCATATCAGATTTCAGTTAGTAGTGATCATATAATTTCCCTTTGGTTTTACAAATATTTGTCACCTAGAATATAACCTATTTCTTTGTTTATCTCTAGTATTTAATTTTGATGAAAGTGAAAGCAATAGTAGCCACTATAGCATATTTCAACTTGCTGCTGTCATACTCATAGATTTACCCCATGGCAGGACATATCAGTAGTTGTTTTACAGTCCCTTTCCTTTCATGTAGTCTTCCTTGTATCTCCTGTCAGTTATATTTAAAGGGATATTTTCAATAAAGTTTACAGAGCTTTGGGCATGTTCATGATGACTGACATCATGATTCCAGTTGGACTGATTTTTATTAAATAAAAAGTACATTTCTTAGTTGTTTTCACAATAGCCCACATAATTAAATGTACAGAAATCATGTTTTGCAGCTTCCTGCACCCCCATCTACAAATTTGGCAATGGAAACGTATGAAGTTACAATGGTTATATATTAAACAGTTGCTCTACTCACAATAGAAGTTGTAACTCAACATTATATGTGATGTTGTCCTATCTCGCCTTCATTCTTAACTGGTTGGGTTCGGAATCGATCCTCGTTTCCAACTTGGCCTTATGCAAAAGTCTTCTACTAGCTCGTGGCTGAAAACCATATCCCATCATGCCCTAGGAAAGCTCCCCAGATCTTGTTTGCCACTAAACAAGATTGGGTGCTTCTTACTGGCTCTGGCTAAGTGGAATTTTTTTATTCTCTTATTTTCATATTTTGAATGGTCTGTCAGCTTATCATTACTGTTGTACTCTAACTAGTGTTTATTAAGCATATTTAGTGTTTTCACTATTGTTGTTTTCCTGTTGGCTTTTTTCCCCTTACCCTATTCCAGCTTAAAATTTAATTTCTTAGGCCTGTTTTTAGTTAGAGGGCTTTCTTCTTTTATATATATAGATATATATATGTATGTAGATATATATATATATATATATATATATATGTATGTATATACATATATATATATATATATATATATATATATAAAACCAAGCTTGTTTAAGTTAGACTTGAGTTTTTCCCCTAGTTTTTCCTACTGAAGTTACCAGGCTAGCTCATTTAAATTAGAGGGCTGCCTTGCCCGTTTAAATTAGAGGGCCTTTTTCTCTTTGTAGTTGGTGTGTTTCTCTAAAAAAAAAAAATAAAAAAAATAAAAAATAAAAAACTTGTAGCGCATTTATATAGATACTCGTTTGTAGCTATTAGTTTTTCCTGTTGTTGCTGATTACTGCAATGTCTTTTAAGCAGCCTAAGGATGCTAAACCCCCAGGGTTTAAGACATGTGTTAAGTGCAGCCAAAAAATGTCCATTACTGACAGTCATATAGTTTATATCTACTGTCTCTGAGCAGTACACCTTCAGGAGTCTTTTGCCATATGCCACTCCTTTAGTCATAGGGTACTACTGGAGAGAAAGAATAAAATGATTCTGGGAGGCTTATTGAAGACTCTCTTTTCAGAAGCTATGCAAGAAGGTCAGAGTCCTTCAAAATCAGGCCATTCTCCCTCTTCAAAATCAGATAAATCAAGGAAAAGGTCATCTTCCTCAGAAGCTCATTTGGAGCCATATAAAAAGTTACAGAAAGTTTCATCTTCTGACGCGAAGGTGGCCAGGCCTGAGAAACCTTCTACCATCATTCCTTCAGTTTCAGAACCGGTCCCCAGATTAGGAACCGGTATCTCTGACCTTAAGATCTCCCTTGTTACAGGTTTCCAGATCTCCTGCTTCCTCCACTTGATCCTCCAGGAGTCTGTCTGATGATGATGTGGATCACATGGTGTGGAGGCTGTTAAAGACACCAGCGTTGCCATATTGTTGTCGGATCCAACCCAGATGGCTGTGGAACTGACCAATTCTAATCTTCCACCATCTGTTCCTCCTCCGATATGATCTCAGATGTTAGAGCCAGAATGTCTTGAACTGATTGTATTGGAACTGTCGGAACCAAGACCTATCCCAGGATCTTCTGGTCTGACTACTACACTGATGTCCTCAATTCCGTCCAAACTTGAGGAGTCTAGGAGCTGATGCTCTCTGGTCAGGTCCTGTGAGCAGAGTTGGATCGGAAAGTTGTCGGATCTGAACTTTCCTCTCAGGGCTTCGACACGGGTGAGCTTGGCTCCTACATCTGCCTCGGAGCCAACCCCCTTGGTTCCGGAGATCCCCTCTGGTTCTTTGGAGCTGGGAGTTTCCTTGGATCAGGGGTGGGGGTCTTTTGAGGTGATGAGAGTGCTGTCTCCACAGACAGGTCCACTCTCAGGTCCTGACATTCTTCCCCCAAAAGTACCAGTGTCTGTCTAAGCACCACTGCATCCACAGAGATCCTAAGCCTCAGGATGTCCCACTGGATGAACCCCTCTCTTCCGAAACTTCTCCAGAATACCCTTCTGAAGAGGTCCCTAGGAAGAGATTATGCATTTAGACTCCCCAGTGCAGTCCATCACATCT
This sequence comes from Protopterus annectens, assembly GCF_019279795.1. NCBI lineage: Eukaryota > Metazoa > Chordata > Ceratodontiformes > Protopteridae > Protopterus > Protopterus annectens. The sequence goes on along the minus strand of NC_056728.1, from coordinate 1,341,179,686 downwards.
GATACAAACCTTGATGAGTCGGAAGGGCCCCCATGGTCACCCTCTGAGGATGTCTCCTTTGCAGACATCCTGGAAATACTTAAACAGAGAGGCGGTTGGAAGCCCATCAACCCTTCTGAGGAGTCTGTATACCTGAAAGCTTTTGGGTCTAGCCCTTCCGCCACTTGGATGTCTCTGCCTTTAGACAAACTAATGGACCTAGTTTGTTGAAAGGAGTGGGAGTCTCCAATCTCAGTGGAGCCTGTTCCTCGGAAGCCAAACAAATTCATGTCTCCTACAGACAAAAATTTTCTTACAAAGGGAGTCCCAGTAGATGCTATGGTGGTGACGGCTACCACCAAAAAGGAACTTTCAGAGATGTCCTCTTCTGTCCATCCACTGAACAAGGAGTCTCATACGATGGACAGATACAGAGACTGCACCTTTTCATTAGTGACCTTTGCACTCAGATCACTGAATTATCTCACCCACTTTACCAGACTTCAGAGATATGTCCTGAAGTAGCTATGAGATACTCTCCAAGGTTCAGTAGCTGAAGGGGTTTCAGAGAAGGTTTCCTCTCAGCTCTTCACCTTAATTTCTGTGTTCAGCTCCTCCATCACACTCATTTCCTATGCAGAGGATGGCACAAATGGGCCAGTGGGTTCAGGTATTTCCCTAGGGAGACATTCCTGGATGTGCTTGTGTGACATCATGAAGTCCTTTAAATCTTCTTTTATTAACACCTCTTTTGACAGGCCAAAAGTCAAAGACACACTAACCAGGTGTGAACAAGAAGGAAAAACCCTCTCTGCCATAAGAATCTGTTTTTCCCTACCTTCTAGACCTTATCCAAAAGGTCAAAAGGGAAGAAAAATGTGATTCCAAAAATCCCAAAGAGCTTTCCAGGACACACGTGGTAATTCTTCCCCCAGGGCAGAGAGGAAAGCACTAATTGAAGATGCTGGCCACACGGCAGAGGGTATCCGCAAAATCAGGGCGACAGGGAATCTTTCCTTGGTAAGCCTTTTCAGTGCTCCTGAAAGGAGGCCTGCCTGCCTGTCTCTAGAGGCAGTTGGGGGTCACCTATCTTTGTACCCGGAAGCCTGGCTAAAAATAAAAGACAAGTGGGTACAAGGCTTCATATCCAGAGGTTACTCCATTCCCTTTTCTTTCCCCATCCCAAACATAAAAAACATCCTGGACATTCCACCCAGTCAAAGGGAATGGGCAACTCCAGAAATACAAAAGTTGCTAGAAAAAAGAATCATCCAGACAGTCCCTGCAGACCAAATAGAATCCAGAACTTACTCAAGGTTCTTTTTACTTCCAAAGAAAACAGAGGGTTGAAGACCCATCCTGGATCTCAACAAATTAAACAAGTCAGTAAAGAAGTCAAAGTTCCGGATGATAACACTGCAGTTGATACTCCCTTTTCTGGGACAAGACAATTGGATGTGCTGCATAGACCTTCAGGATGTGTACTATCACATAAAAATGGACGAACGATCCAGGAGTCATTTGTGGTTTTGGCTGGGAGCCAGTCACTACCAATTTCAAGCTCTGTCCTATGATCTCACTACATTTTCCAGAGTATTCACCAAGTGTATGGCAGTAGTCACGGCTCACTTGAGATGCCTAGGATTCTGAGTGTTTCCGTACCTAGATCACTAGCTCCTAACCTCCACAACTGAGCATCTACTAATCAAATCGAGAAACACCACATTGCAGCTCTGCTCTCATCTAGGAATCACAATAAACTACGAAAAATCTGCCTTGTTGCCATCTCAATGTATCATTTTTATAGGAGCAGATCTAGATGCAACAAAATTGATGGCAAAACTTCCCCCCAAGAGTTCAAGTCCTAAGGCATCAAGTCAAAAACCTACTTTCCAAGAGAAAAGTACACGCAAGAACAGTGCTGAAAATCTTGGGAACCATGGCAGAAGCAATAAACTTGATTCCATTAGCATGTCTGCATATGAGAATTCTGCAGCGGCTACTGTTTGCTCAGTGGTCCATGCAGGAGCTACCCATGTCCCAGCAAATTATGATAACAGAATCTTGCAAGCGAGACCTTCGTTGGTGGCTTCAATCCAGTCATATGACATTAGGTCGACCCTTTGTTCTTCCACAACCTTTAGCCACAGTGACCATGGACGTTTCTCAGATTGGTTGGGGGGGGGGCATTATCTGGGAAGGACAGTCCAAGGCACTTGGCAAGATCACGAGGCCCATTTGCACATCATTGTCCTAGAGATGAGGGCAGTGCTTCTAGCATGGCAAGCATTCCAACACTCTCTTCCACTAGGAGCTATTGCAGCACAGACAAGACAACATGTTGGTTGTATGGTACATAAACAAACAAGGAGGGACCAGGTCTTACCCCATATGTTGGGAGGCCCTGAGAGTATGGTAATGGGGTGACCTCCTCCCAACACTTTCTCATAGCAATGCACATCCCTGGGAAATCCAGCATGATAGCAGACAAACTCAGCAGAGTGATTCTGATGCCTCACGAGTGGTCCCTAAAACAAGAAGTAGCAGACATGATTTTCCACAAGTGGGGCCAGCCTTGCTGCGACCTCTTTGCCACATCCATGATTGCCTAATGCAGCAGCTGTCTTGCCCTTATTCCCCCTCCGGAGGAGTCACTAAGGGATGCACTTGTACATGATTGGCCCTCAGGTTTCCACTACTCCTTTCCTCCCTTTCCGTTGATACCCAAAGTTTTTCAGAAAGCCAGTTCCTTGGGAAGGAATTTGATACTCATCACCTCATACTGGCCTCGTCAGATCTGATTCCCTTCCTTTGGCCTCATCTCCAGAAGGAGCCATGGATTCTGGACCCAGGTCTGGACCTTCTGACTCATGCATCAGGAATGCTTCACCCCTCCCTTCAAACCCTCAAATTGACAGCTTGGCTGCTCTGTTTCCAAACATAGCCAGGCTCCTTAACCTGTCTTCATCTGTGAAACATATTCTGAGCTCATCTCATAAGGCTTCAATGAGAAAGTTACGTATGAACAAACGGAAAAGATTTTCTTCTTGGGCCTTGGATAATCGGATTGACCCTTTTTCTGCCCCAATAGCTTCCATTCTTGAATTCTTGGCAAAGCTGTTTATTGAAGGTGCAGCTGCAGATACTATTCAAATTCAATTAGCAGCTATATCTGATTTCCATTTAGGTGGATCAGGGCCGAATGTGATGTCCCACAGGCTTTGCAAAGCATTTCTTAAAGGCACTATTTTATTAAGACCACCCATTAAAGCTCCTCCAGCACCATGAGACCTGAATTTTGTCTTATCTCGTTTGATTCTTCCATCATCTGAACCTGCATCATCCTGCTTTCTAAAGTATTTGACTTGGAAGACAATTATTTTGATAGCCATCACTTCTGCTAGAAGAGTTTCAGAGCTACAAGCATTGTCTATAAATCCCCCTTACATGCTTTTCTACAAAGGCAGAGTATCCTTTCAAACAAACCCATCCTTCCTACCCAAAGTATGCTCAGAATCTCATTTAAACCAGTCCATAGGACTACCGGTCTTTTTCCCCAGCTATGGCAACAAGTCAGAATATATGCTACACCAACTAAATGTAGAGACAATTATGTTTCCACATACATAGGACTTCAGAAAATATGACCAATTATTTGTATCATTTTCAGACTCTTAAGAAAGGTGCTTCTGTATCTAAAGTCACAGTTTTGAAAAGACTGTCAGATTGTATTACCTTTACCTACAAATCTTAAAACAAAGATCTCTCCTATAAAATAAAATGTCATTCTACAAGAGCCATAGCAACCTCTTCTTCCTTTCAGGCTAGACTACTAATTGACACCATTTGTGCTGCAGCAACATGGGCAAGGCCTCATACCTTCATCACTCATTACGAAGTGGATTTGACCTCCAGGAACAGGGCGTCTTTTGGGTCCACTTTTCTGAAGAATGTTCTCCCTTGAGCCACCCAAGAAAGATGGTGCTAAGGACGCTGTCCCAACCAGTTAAGACTGAAGGTGAGATAAGACATCACATAAAAAAGTTATGTGCTCACCATAATGTTCCATGTGTGTTGTCCATCTCGCCTTCATTCTTACATTCCACTCTCCTTCCCCCAGCCTTTGGCTCCCGGAGGACCGAGCAGTTACAATTGGTAATTAATGTCCTCTAACTTTCTTCAGACAATTGTGCCATTTGTCACTCCTCCTCTAGGGTCCTGCAGGAAAGGAAGAGGAAACTAATTGATAGAGGCTTGTTGAAACCTTCATTTCAGGAAGCTTTGAGTGACCAGGATGGCTCCAGTAGGTCTTCAAAGTCTTCTAAGACTTCAGACTCAAAAAAATCTAAGAAGTCATCGACTTTGGCTCCACTGCCCTGCGAGCCGAGAGTCTTTTCCTTTTGGAGTCAGTCCCCAGTCTTGGAACCGGTCTCTGAAAAGCCAAAGAGTCTTATTCTTCAATCGGTACGACCTTCGGTAAGGTCGTCTCAATCATCTATCAGTCTGTCAGATATGGACATGGATCGTTTAGTACAGAAGCTGTTGTCGGCACCGGCATTAGCCAAAATGTTATTGGCTTTGACCCAAATGGCTTCAGAGACAAAGACCATTGCACCGACTATTACTATTCCTCCTCCAGGCCATGCTGGTCCTTTGGAGCCAGAGGAGGCAGACCTGATATTAGTGGAACCCTCGGAGCAGACGCCTGCTCCAGTGTCTTCGGCTCTATGTACTCTGACATCCTCGGTGCTGATTGAGGACTCTAGGAGCCGACACTCTCTGGTCGGGTCTGGGGGGATAGTCGAACTGACTTGTCGGTTCCAACTTTGCCTCTCTGGGCCTTGGCTTGGATGAGCTCGGCTCCTACCTCATGCTTGGACCCCACTGTCCCGCTGCTGGGGGTGTCAATGGCTTCCTCGGATCTGTCGTCTCCCTCACATCAGAGCAGAGGTGCTTTCGATGCCACGAGGAGAGTCATATCTCACAGGACATCCTCGACCTCTGGTCTGCCCTCCTCTTCCCCAAAAGTGCCTGTATCTGCTTCTGCATCACATGGCCTGACCAAGCGTAGAGACCCAGAGCCTCAGGAAGCCCCAATGGGTGGCCCTTACTCTTCTGAGACCTCACCAGAGGCCCCCACTGATGAGGTTCCCAGGAAGCACCTAAACTCCCCGCAGGAGTCTAAGTCAGAAGGGTCCCCCTCTGAGGATATCTCATTCACTGAGATACTTGAGAACCTTAGGCAGAGGGGTGACTGGCAGTCCAAAAGCCCTACTGAGGATGAGTCAGTTCTCCTGATGGCTTTCGGGTCTCAGCCCTCCACCTCTTGGGTGACTCTGCCCTTCGATGAGCTGATGCAGCTGGTCTCACAAAGGGCATGGGAGTCTCTGGATTCTATGGTGCCTGTCCCCAGGAGGCCTAATAAATTTATTTCAGCCGCAGTTGACAAAACGTTTTTAACTAAATGTGTTCTGGTTGATGCCATGGTGGTGGCGGCGGCAGCCACCAAGAAGGAAATGTCTGAGACTTCCTTCTCTATCCATCCTCCTAACAGAGACTCCAGGATTATGGATAGATATGAGAAGCACATGTTCAGTTCAGTGACCTTTGCTCTCCGTTCGGTGAACTACTTAACCCATTTTACTAGGTTACAAAGAGATCTCCTTAAGGAGTTGGGAGATACTCTTCAGGGTACAGTAGCTGCGACAGCTTCCGACAAAGTTACTGCCCAGCTTTTTACCCTGCATTCTATTGTCAACTCATCCATGCGCCCCATTTCTTATGCAGCTGATGGAACGAGTAGGGCAGCAGGTACAGGAATTGCTCTTAGGAGACATTCCTGGATGTGCTTATGTTCCTTCACAGAACCTTTCAAGTCTTCCTTCGTGAACACTTCCTTTGATGGCTCATCCCTTTTTGGGCCTAAAGTGAAAGAAACCTTAACCAGGTGTGAACAGGATGGAAAGACTCTGTCTGCCATCGGGGTCCATTTTTCCACCCCTACCCGACCATACCCTAAAGGTCAAAGGGGAGGAAAAATGTGGTTCGGAGAAGCCCGAGGAGCCTTTCAGTACACATGTGGTGAACCCCCCTCCAGGGGAAGAGGAGGTAGTAATGGAAGATGCCACCCTCGCGGCAGAGGGGGGTCTGCATCACCAGGGTGACAGAGATATCTTCTCTGGTTCACCCTTCCAGAGCTGCTGAGAGGAGGCCCGACTGTCCTGCTCTGGAGGCATTCAAGGGTCGCTTGTCTTTGTACCCGGATGCCTGGCTCAGTATAACAAAAGACAAGTGGGTACAAAGTATCATTTCCAGAGGATACTTCATACCATTCGCCACACCCCCTCCAAACATAAGATGAATCCCGGATGTTCCACCCAGTTACAGGGATCAAGCAACAGTAGAGGTCCAAATGTTGCTTTGAAAAAGAGTCATCCAACCAGTCCCAGCAGTCCAGATAGGATCTGGAACTTACTCATGATTCTTTTTTGTTCCAAAGAAGACGGGGGACTAGAGACACATATTGGACCTCAGCAGACTGAACCAATATGTAAAGAAAGAGAAGAGATGGTCACACTTCAGTCGATGCTTCCCTTCTTAGGGAAAGGCAATTGGATGTGCTCGATAGATCTCAAGGATGTGTACTACCACATAAAAATGGCCAGACCATCCAGTGATCACCTGCGCTTCCGGCTGGGAGCCAATCACTATCAGTTTCGAGCTCTGCCCTTTGGTCTCACCACAGCCCCCACAGTGTTCACCAAATGCATGGCAGTGGTCACGGCTCACCTGAGGCATCTAGGATTCCAGGTGTTTCCGTACCTAGACTATTAGCTCCTTACCGCCACCACCAGGCATCAACTCATTCAGGCCAGGGAGTCCACTCTGTTACTCTACAATCATCTGGGCATTACAATCAACTCAGAAAAATCTGCCTTGTCGCCATCACAGCAAATCGTTTTTATAGGAGCAGAATTGGACACCACTACCACCACTCTAAGGCTTCTAATAGAAAGAGTCTCTCTTCTTCGTCAACATGGCAGCATCCTGTTATCAAAGGACAAAGCACCAGCATCAGAAGTTCTGAAAGTATTAGGCATGATGGCAGCAGCAACTCTAGCCTTACCACTTGCTTGTATGCACATGAGAATAGTTCAATGGCTATTGTTCACTCAGTGGTCTTACCAAGAGCTCCCCATGAATCACACCATAATGATCACAAATTCTTGCAAGAAGGCTCTTCAGTGGTGGTTGACCTCACTTCATGTCATGATAGGATGCCCATTTGTGCTACCCCCTCCAGCAGCCACTGTGATCATGGACATTTCCCTGATAGGGTGGGGGGCATTTTCAGGGAAAGACTGACCAAGGCACATGGACTGACCAAGAGACACATCTGCATGTCAATGTCCTAGAGATGAAAGCAGTACTTTTAGCGTTCAGAACTCTCTTCCTCTGGGTACGATTGTGATCCAGACAGACAACATGTCGGTGGTCTGGTATTTGAAGAAACAAGGAGGAACCAGGTCTTACTCCCTTTGTTGAGAGGCTCTCAAGAGTTTGGCAGTGGGCTGTTTTCACCCAGCGCTTTCTGTTGGCAACGCACATCCCGGTGAGATCCAAAGTGATAGCAGACAAACTGAGCAGGGCAATCTTATTGCCCCAGGAGTGGTCTCTCAAGAAAGAAGTTGCAGACAGGATATTCCACAGGTAGGGCCAGCCTTGCTGCAACCTTTTTGCCAGTCACATCAACACGAAATGCAGAGGCTACTTTGCCCTGATCCCCCCTCCGGTAGAAGCCCCAAGGGATGCACTCATACACGATTGGCCTCCAGGTCTCCTCTATGCATTTCCACCAATTCTATTGATACCCAAAGTTCTACAGAAAGCAAAATCCCTTGGAAGGACCATAATTCTTATAGCCCCTCACTGGCCTCATCAGATTTGGTTCCCCTTCCTTCGACTTCATCCTGTGGAGGATCCTTGGATCCTGGACCCAGTTCCTGACCTTCTGACACATCCGTCGGTGGATCTTCATCCTTCTTTGCAGTCCCTGAAGCTGACAGCTTGTCTGCTCCAGTTCCCATCATAGCCAGGTTCCAAAACCTTTCCAATGAGATGAAACAAATCCTTTTATCCTCTCATAAATCTTCTACCAGAAAGCTATAACTGAGCAAATGGAAGAAATTCTCTATAAGGGCCTCTAAAAATGATATTGATCCTTACCAAGCTCCTATGGCTTCCATACTAGAATTCTTGACTATGATTTTCAATAAAGGAGCTGCAGCAGCAACAGTTCGGGTTTAATTGGCTGCTATCTCTAATTTTCATCTTGGATTTGAAGGTTTGAATATCATTTCTCACAAGTTATCCAAAGCATTTCTCAAAGGGACTTTTCATATTAGGCCACTTGTGAAATCTCCTTATTCTCCATGGAATATAAATTTTATGCTCTCATGTATAATTCTTCCGCCATTTGAACCAGCTTCATCTTATTATCTCAAATTTTTGTCTTGGAAGACCATCTTTCTGGTAGCTATCACTTCTGCCCGCAGAGTGTCAGAGCTTCAGGCTTTATCCATTAAGCCTCCCTATTTGATATTTCATGCTGACAGAGTTTCACTTAGAACAAATCCCTCATTCTTGCCCAAAGTTTGCACTGAAACCATCTCAACCAAGTTATTGATTTGCCAGTTTTCTTCCCCAATCATTCTAACAATTTAGAGTATATGCTGCACAAACTTGATGTTCACAGCTCAGATTTTATTTGGCTAGAATAAAAGATTTCAGGAAATCAGACCAGCTTTTTGTTTCATTCTCAGACTTCAGAAAAGGGAGACCAGTGGCTAAAACAACACTGTCTAAATGGTTATCTGATTGTATCACCTTTGCCTATTCAGCTGCCAATATGCATTTGCAACACAAGATTAAAGCAAACTCAACCAGAGCAGTTTCTACATCATCTGCTTTTTCGGTCAGACTTCCTATTGATAACATTTGTGCAGCAGCCACTTGGGCAAAACATCATACCTTTATCATTCATTACAAAGTTGACAGGGCCTCCTTTGGATCCACGGTCCTGAAAAATATACTCCGGTGAGCTTCCCGAGATTGATGTTGCTTGGGACGCTACCCATCAGTAAAGAATGAACGGCGAGATTGAGCAACTTAACATAAAGAAGTTATGTACTTACCATAACGTTCCATGTGAGTTGTTTATCTCACCTTCATTCTTATGTCCCTCCCTCCTTCCCCCTCCTGGGCTGATAGATGACCAAGATGCTGGATCTATCCTGATTACTCAAACCTTCTCTTCCTTTTCTCTAGGAATGTAACAGTGACATTTGGTTTTAGTATACACAGCAAACAAGATCTGAGGTAATTCCCAGGTGCATCATGGGATAGGGACTTGGCCTCAAGCTATTTGAAGAGCTCGAGCTTTGTAATTGGCCGTATCGGAGCCGAGAGATTGGCTCTGAACCATCAGTAAAGAATAAAGGTGAGATGAACAACTCACATGGAACATTATGGTAAGTACATAACTTCTTTTTACATATGCTGAAGGGGAACCGTCACTAATCATATCCAAGAGACTGAGGGGTATTGCGCAGATTCTTGTTAGGGGAAGAGATTCCCACTGTGTTGATTGAGTGTTGGCAAGGGTCTGAGTTGCCTAAGATCTTTAGGGCTGACACCCCCTTTGAAAAAAAAGCAGAAAACAAAACATATTTCCCTGCTGCCAAGGATCCTCAGTGTGAATGAGGATTTTTACACAAGGGTTGTTTAATGCTCTCATGGTCTTGAAGCACCACCTGGGAGATGTTCTTCATCTCACATTGCTGCAGTCATAACCTGTGGGTAGTCCGCTGTCCTCGGTCGGCCCGAATACCAAAGTATTAGGCTGGCGTCGGTCATGGGCGCTCAGATCTGACGTCAGAACGTCATGGTATTAAAGCGCATGACCGACGTCATATCCTCAGTCTTTTTTGCCGCATGATCCAAAGCAGAAGCAGCGTTTGCAAGTGCCGTTCGGCGTTCTGAAATTTTCGTATTTTGAGTTTCAGACCGAAACCAAGTTGGGCTAAGTACCCCGTTGGGGAATATTTTTGTTTCTTCTTGCCTCAGTTAATTCCGGATGTCAGAAAAAGTGAATAATTGTATTTCTTGTGGGAAACAGATACCGCATAGGGATTACCACTCTCTCTCTGTATTCCTTGTTTGGGGCCTGAGCACGACGTAGTCGGGTGTCGCTTTTGTGCTAGGTTTAATAAGCGCACCATTAAACGTAGGTTAGATTGCGCTAGGCTTGTCTTCGGTAAGCGGTGTAATTACAATATGCCGTTGGATCCTCCGCCCGCTACCGCTAAGAAGCGTAAAGAAAAATCGTTAAGGTCCAAGCAGGATGAGTCGTCCGTTCCGGACGCCGGTTCTTTAGAAACTACGGTGGAATCTGTGGATCCAGCCGAGGTTTCAGCTGAGTCTCAGGGGGAGCCGTTAATTTTGCAGGATGTGGCCACTCAGGACTCAGGTCAGGCTGAGGGGGCCTCTCAGGTTGCTGTACTCCCTTCTTTGCCTAAGGTGGTTAGGCCTTCTCCTTCTGTCTCTAAGGTACCTTCCAAGGTCAGGCCTGGTTTGCCTTCCTCGGGTGTCAGTCCTAGTTCTGCAGGTTCTGTGCCTAAAAAACACATGCTTAAAATGGCAGAAGATTTGATTTCCTTAATCAGGGGTTCTATGCCCCCTCCAGATAAGAGGCCTAGGGTGGAGCCAGAGGTGGAAAGTTTGGAACAGGCTTCAGATTACTCAGAGTCTTCGGCTGAAGACATTCAGGATTTTCCTCCTTATTCTGATTCAGACGCAGAGGATTCCAGTCCTTCTGCTTCTCCTCCAGAGGATTTTTCATTTTCAGAAACCCTGCATTCTATGAGGGAGCATTTTAAATGGGAAGGTCAGGATTTCTCAGATTCCCGAAAGAGGCTTAGGGAATTTTTGTTTTGCCACAACATCGGCCCTTGGCTATACCTCCTGTTTTGGATGTTGTTCAGGATGTTTTCTCGGAGGCTTCTCTTAATCCAGACTCTTTGCTTCCTGCGCCAGTTAAACCAGATAGGTATTACAGAGTGCCAGAGGCTCATAAATATCTGTATAAGAGCCCAAGGGCTGACCCAGAAACTATTAGCCAGGGACCTAAGGGTGTCAGGGCTTCTGTTGTAAAGAATCCAGTTCCTATGGATAAAGACTCTAGAGCTTTGGATAGGTGGGGAAAAAAGTGTATACCTCTTCCACTCTAGCAATGAGGGCTTTGAATTGCCAGTTTCATATGTTGAAGTACCAGAATTTTCTCCTTACTCAGTTAAAATCTAAGGTAGATGCTTTGGCAGAGGGCATAGAGTGTAAGGAATTACAGGATTTGGTTCATGCCTCTGATCAGGTGGGTAAGCATTCTTTGCAGTGTGGTTTCGATGCTTTACAGGCTTCTTCCAGGGTGGCTGCCACTGGATCAGTTATTCGCAGGCACGCCTGGCTTAAGGATCAGAACTTGTCAGAGCATGTTAAAGCTAGAATTTTGGATGCTCCTTTGCAGTCTGAAGTTTTGTTTGGTTCTCCTGTAGAGTCTGTCTTAAAGAAAATGGAAGACAAAGCTAAGTCTATGCAGACTGTTAAAGATTTTTTGCAGGTGCAGCCCCCTAAGTTTAGCAGGAATTGGCCTACTAAGGGATGGGCTTACCCTTCTTCTGATTTACAGTCTAGGGGCAGATCTAGACGTGGTAGGGGCAGAGCTCAGGGTTCTTTCAGGCCTAGAACGTGGAGTTCCCCTGCACAATCTACAGGTGAGGGCAGGGGCCAGTCCTTTCGTAAACAGGCCCAATGACCTGCATCTTCAGCTGCCAGATCCTTCCTGTCTGGCAGCTCCTCTGGGAGGAAAGTTGGCACTCTTCAAGCAAAACTGGCTTTTAGTCACCCAGGACAAATGGGTGTTGGACATTATAGACCGAGGCTACAAGTTTTATTTCCACACATTGCCTCCTTTCAAAGGCATGCCAGGCGTTCCTCCTCAGCAAAGGGTAGAGGCTCACAAACAGATTTCTTTACTTCTTCAAATGGGGGCTATACAGCAGGTCCCTCTGTCAGAAGTAGGCCTAGGATTTTATTCTCGCCTGTTTCTTGTACCAAAGAAAGGAGACACTTGGAGGCCAATTTTGGATTTATCTATTCTCAACACATACCTGGACATTCCAAAATTCAAAATGTTGATGTTGCAACAACTTCTGCCCCTGTTGGGCAAAGATCACTGGATGGTAACTCTGGATCTCAAAGAGGCTTATCTTCATGTTCCTATCAGGCCCAGTTGCAGGAGATTCCTGCGTTTGGCTGGGACTTTACATTATCAGTTCTCTGCATTGCCCTTTGGCTTATCTACTGCACCCAGGGTGTTCACAAAGGTTCTGGCTCCGGTGATAGCCTTCTTAAGGTTAAGAGGAATACAAATTTATCCTTATTTGGACGATTGCCTGATTCTTGCTCAAGACAAAAACAAGCTACTACGCCATCTACAGTATGTTATGGCAGTGTTAAGGTGCCTAGGGTATTCTGTGAACGAAACAAAGTCCAGTCTAGTACCCTCTCAGGAAATGTGCTTTCTGGGTGTGAGACTGAATACAGCTTCCCAGATGGCTTTTTTGACCCTGGACAAGCAAAGGAACCTTACACTTTACTTCCAACAATTGTCGCTACGGTCCAGGCTGACTGCAAGGACAGTCCTTCAAGCCTTGGGGTTCATGGCATCTTGTATTCTGGTGCTTCCCAATGCCAAACTGCATATAAGGAAGTTACAGTGGTATCTCAAAAATGTATGGACACAACACTGCCACGATCTGGACACTGTCATTCAGATAATACCTTGCATTCAAAAGGAATTTTTGTGGTGGGCCCAGTAATGTCACCTAAACAAGGGACTCTCTGTGACCCGACCAGAGGCGAGTCAGATCTTAACGACAGATGCCTCGGACAAGGCTTGGGGAGCACACCTCAATGGAAAATGGGTTCAAGACACGTGGCCTGCCAGACTTCAACATTTACATATCAACTTGAAGGAGATGTTAGCAGTCCAATTTGCATTGATGGCTTTCAAGGATCTACTTCACCCAGGACAAGTGTTGATTCAAACAGACAACACAACTGTCATGTGGTACATCAACAAGCAGGGGGGAACACATTCATACCCTCTTTGCAGGCAAGCTATGATTTTGTGGGAGACTGCTCTCAGTTTGCACCTCACTCTTCAGGCAAGGTTTCTGCCAGGAGCACAGAACTCCTTAGCAGATGTTTTGAGCAGACAGATGGTGGATCCCCACCAGTGGAAGTTGGATCCTCATGTATTTCGACAGTTGACAGTGACATGGGGGACTCCAGACATAGATCTGTTCGCTTCTCCACTAAATTTCCAGTTGCCAAAGTTTTGCACAAAGATGTTTCATTCAACAGCTTGGAAAGTGGATGCTCTATCATTCAGTTGGAGCAATCTTCACGTTTATGCCTTCCCTCCTCTGCCTCTCCTTCCCAAGGTGCTCTTGAAGGTCAGACAAGACAAGCCCTCCATGATTCTAATAGCTCCGGATTGGCCTCGACAGCACTGGTACCCTCTGCTGAGGAGTTTAGTACGGGAGCCTCCTTGGCCTTTGCCTTCAATTCCACACCTTTTGTCTCAGGCAGGCAATCATTTCCTCAATGTCAGGATTCAGTCCCTGCATCTAACGGCCTGGCATATTCTGTTCTAGAACCTGGAGGGTCGCAGCTTCCTCAACAAGTTTTGAATGTTATTTTGGAGGCCAGAAGGCCTAGTACAAGGAAAGTTTATGCTGATAAATGGAGGAGATTTTTTATTTGGAGCAAAGCAAAGTGCTTTGATGTTTCCAGGCCTGATTTGAGTGTTTCTCTTCAATACCTTACAGAATTATTAGACAAGGGTTTGTCTTTCTCCTCTGTAAAAGTTCATGCTGCAGCCATTTCTGCTCACTATGACTGTGACCCACCATTATTTTCTCATCCTTTGTTTAAGCAATTCCTTAGAGGGGCAAAGAATATAAGACCCCCGCGTAGAGCTCCTACTCCTTCCTGGGATCTCAATTTTGTGTTGGAAAAACTTACTTTACCTCCTTTTGAACCTGAAGCTACATCTGAGTTAAAGTTTTTGTCTTGGAAGACTGCTTTTTTGTTGGCCATTATGTCTGCTAGAAGGGTATCTGAATTACAGGCTCTAATGGCAGTTGAACCCTTCCTGATTTTTCATAAAGATAGGGTATCTCTGCGGACTAACCCTACTTTTATGCCCAAAATGGTTTCAAATGTGGCCTTGAACCAATCTATTCATTTGCCTACTTTTTATGCTGATCCCCAAAATAAAGGGGAGAAAATTTTGCACACTTTGGATATTCACAGGCAGTTGCGTTATTATTTGAGCAGGACTAAAGGGTTCAGACAGTCTCAGCAGTTATTTGTTTCTTTTGCTTTGGGCTCTCAGGGGAAACCTGTTTCAAAACAAACTATTTCTAAGTGGATTGGCCATTGTATTGCTTTTTGTTATTCTCATCATGGTAAGGAGATTCCGGCTGGTATCAGACCTCATTCCACTAGGGCTACTGCCACTTCTACTGCTTTTTTAAGGGGTGTAGCTACTAAAGATATTTTGGAAGCAGCTACTTGGAGTTCAGTGCACACTTTTTCTAAACATTACCATCTCCCTCTTTATTCCAAATCTAGGGCTGGGTTTGCCACTGCAGTCTTACAGGGCATATTAGCAGCTCCCAATGCTTTATGATTTTGCCAACCTCCCCTTACACTTGCTTTGGGATTCTACCCACAGGTTATGACTGCAGCAATGTGAGATGAAGAACATAGTACAGTTTTGTACCTACCATAAATGTAGATGTTCGAAGATCCACATTGCTGCAGTCCAATTTACCCTCCCTCCTTCCCCTCTGTAGTTTGGAGTGGTTGTATGGGTTGGGTCGTAGATGATGTTTGTACATGGGTTTTGGGGGGTTTTCTATTTTTGGCTGTGGCCTTTCTTTTTAGGGCCTTTCTGACATCTGGGGCAAGAAAAGACTGAGGATATGACGTCGGTCATGCGCTTTAATACCATGACGCTCTGACGTCAGATCTGAGCGCCCATGACCGACGCCAGCCTAATACTTTGGTATTCGGGCCGACCGAGGACAGCGGACTACCCACAGGTTATGACTGCAGCAATGTGGATCTTCGAACATCTACATTTATGGTAGGTACAAAACTGTACTTTTCTGTTCCTGCACCCCTTTAGTCATCTACTCCTGTTGAGGGAGCAGGACTCTTCTGATGAGGAATTGGACTCTGGAGAAGAGTCTTTAACTTACTCTTCTCAGATTCCTTCTCCATTAGACTATGATTCTGAGGCAGAGGACTCCATTAGCTTAGATTCTTCCTTTGAAGAACTTTACTTTGGAGATACTATCTCTCAAATGATAGAATTTTTTAAATGGGACAGTACCCAGGTTTCTGACATCCAAATTAAGTTTCCTAAGCCGTGTGATGTCTCTCCTGTCCTTGTTGCCTTGTTAGACATTTTTTTCAGCAGCTTTTCAGGTTCCTAATTCCCAGCCCTCAACCCCTAAAAGAACTGATAGGTTTTGTAAGGTGTCTGATGCTGTAAGTTTCTTACAAATGTTCTTCTGCTGACCCTTCTGTCATCTCTGTTTCTTCTGATAAAACTTCCAAATTTTCACCTTCTACTAAATTAATTCCTTCTGACAAGGACAGTAGGGCCACGGAAAAGTTGGTCAAAAAGGTGTATACTGCTGCTACCCTGGCTTTTTGAGATATTAACTACCAGACCCATATGACCAGGTATATTCTATCTGTTCTCTTCTGGCTTATCAGGCTATTTCTGCCCTTCCTGAAGCTGAAGGGAAGTTTTCAACTCTGTCTTTGTTGGGCTCCTCTTCACAAATAGCTCGTCATTCTATTAAATGTAGTTATGCTGCAGCTGATGCTTCTACTGGAGCTGCTGCCTCTGGTTCTGTGCTAAGATGTTATTCTTGGCTTCACCTCCAACCTTTGCGTGATGTTATTAAGACTAAATTGATGGATGCTCCCCTTGACAATAAAAATATCTTTGGTTCTGCAGCTGCTGAGCTTTTTTTTTTTAAACAGCTTTATTAAATTGAAATAGATAAAAAAACTGTCTTGAGTTATGTCCAATTTTGAGTATTAGTAATTATGTCAATGAAGAGAAAAACAAACATACAAACTATTTACAATTACACTTTCCACAAATATAAATTAATAAACTGGAAATACTTATACATATTATTACATTAATATTAAGTTATTTATCTAACAAATCACATACTTTCTTCCACATGTTGCATACAATGGTATTCCTAGACAATCTTGCTCCTTTGGTCAACATCTCTAAATTACATACTTCAAAAAGTAAATTTTTGAATTCAGTTACTGAGGGAGAAGATTTAGACTTTCAGTTTCTTGTAACAGTTTTTTCTGGCTACTGATAAAATAGACCAGAGCAGAGGCTGATTCATTTCTGTATTACAGTTTGGAACAGGAGTGTTAAACAATATGAGTGATTTTGAGAAAAAAATTGTTAGTAAAAATTGCTTATAAAAATGGTTAGTGTCCTTCCAGAATGTATTTAATTCTGTACAGTCATATACCATATGGGCCCAATCAGCATTAGCTTCTTTATTACACCTCCAACAGTTAACATTCTTCTTATTAAATTTACTTAAGGAAAGTGGCGTGATAAAAGATCTATGCAAATATCTCCATGTGAAAAATTTCCATCTTAGTGAGGAAGTGGTTACTCTAGCTGTTTGTAATATATGTAATTTGTCTTTATCTGTAGGGGGATGATTATTAATTAAGGAAAAATAATTCCAATAATTATCTGATATGTTATCTAGATGTAGTTTAATTGCTTTATATAGGTGAGATAAAATGTTCCTTGTTGGTGATTTATGATATATATACAATACCATATACTGAGTTAATTTAGGTACTGAACTTTTAGTTGTTAAAGTCATATAATCAAGTTTATTTGAAACATATTTCCTAATTTCATGTAGATCCAGCCAGGAAGATGTGTCAAAATCACATTCATTTTTCAATAAGTTAATGGATTTCAGGTCATTATTAGACATAATTTGGGACCAAAATATTACATTGTTATGTTGAAAGTAATACATTTTCTAATAATCAGAAGAAAATATAGCACCTTGCGTGTAAGCAATAGGAAATAGAAGAAATAACCAGTCTTTGTTCAAATTGAATTTATATATATAGTTTCTAAAAGATCTCAAAAGAAGTGTTATATAATTAGATCTAAAAGTCTGAGAGGAATAAGTAGAAAAATAATCTTTTAAGATCCAGATAAAAGAGTTATTAAACAACATTAATTTCTGTGATTTATTATAGCAATAGCCCATGCCTGGGTGTGGGTAATGCAGGATTTACCCACGGTTGGTGTGGTTTGGTCATGAGGACGAAGCCCGAGTGGCCAAACAAAGACAACCGTGGGTAAATCCAGCATTACCCACACCCAGAAGTGGGTTATTGCTATTATACAATGACATTATTTAAGAAAAAAAATAATTACTTTTTTTAAATAATGGCATTGTATAATGCCTCCTTCTGCCCTTCCGCAGCTGTCTGGTATTCTGCTGCAGTTCTGATGTACTGCGCATGCATATGCTTACGCAGTACATCAGAGCTGTGGGCAAAAGCAATGGCGAAAGCAAGATCTCCGTTGCCTTTTACAAACTGTGTCGCTATGATAAAGGAGTTTAACATTGCGAGACAGCTTTAAAAAAAGCAACGGAGAATCTCCATTGCTTTTTTTTAAAGCTGTCTCGCTATGTTAAACCCATTTAACATAGCGAGACAGTTTTGAAAAAAAGCAACAGAGAAAGCAAGATCTCCGTTGCTTTTTAAAGTGTTGCGCCATGTTAAAGGAGTTTAACATAGCGGGACACCTTTAAAAAAAGCAACGGAGCATCTTCATTGCTTTTTTTAAAGCTGTCTCGCTATGTTAAACCCATTTAACATAGCGGGACACCTTTAAAGAAAGCAACGGAGATAGGAAGATCTCCTTTACTTTTTTTAAACTGTCTTGCTATGTTAAACTCGTTTAACATAGTGAGACAGGTTGTAAAAAGCAACGGAGATCTTGCGTTCTCTGTTGCTGTAAAAAGATAGAGCTATAATAATGGAAAAAGTCCCAGCGACTGGACCTTTTTCCATTACTATAACTCTGATTTACAACGTGCACGCTGACCAATCAGCGTGCACGTTTTGGAATATTAATGGGGGGTCGTTGTATAATATTGTTTATTGCATTCCTCATTAATATGTCTAGAATATTTTTCCACTTAGCAGTGTATTTGATATCTATAAAATGAGAAATGGATTTAGCCATTGTAGAGACTGAGTAGATTTCCAAATTAGGCAAAGCTCTACCTCCATTTACCCATTTTTTCATATGATAAGATAGGACAATTCTAGGTGTAATAGGGAGCCATAAAAAGTTATGTATCATAGAATTACATTTCTCAGTTAGTGAACTAGGTGGGGGTAAAGAGATTGATTGAATAATATAAATAATTTTGGGTAATAGAATCATTTTTATAATTAAACGTTTTTCCTCCATAGAAAATTGGATTTTGTTCCATTTTTTAATAAGATTTCCTATTGCCAACAAACTTTCATTGTAATTAATTTGAATGCTATCTTTTATGTTGTTAGCAATTACAGTGCCTACATAAAGTAATTCATCAGATTGTGCTCAGTACTTTTTTATAAATATCCTGTAATTCTATTTTTTTAGGGCCAATTGTCAGGATTTTAGTTTTATTATTAAAGGTTAAACCTAATTTTTTTTGAAAATATTCAGCATCTTTAAAAAGAGCATGAATAGATGTATTATTACCACTTAGAGTAATAAGTATGTTGTTTGCAAACATTTGTATTTTGGAAACTTCATTAGGGCTTAACCTATATCCTTTGATGTTTTCATCATGTGTTATCAAATTAGCCCGAGGTTCCATAATCAATGTGAATAGTAAAGGAGATAAAGGGCACCCTTGATTGGTTCCTTTAATAATTGGTATATTTTGGGATATATTTGTGCCTATTTTAATGTATGCTTGGCTACCTTGATATAAACGTGTAATTAAATGTATAAAACTATTGGAAAAGTTTAATTCCTCTAATAATATAAATAGATAGTCCCAATTAACTGAGTCGGAAGCACAGTTTGCTAAGAATGATTAGTGTTGTTAATATTTAAATATTTAACTGATTCAATTAAGGATAGAATTCTTTTGATATTATCAAATCATGATTCTTTATTATCTAAAATACAGTTAAATCACCAACTGTTATTATATAGGTTCATAGGTTGGTACTAGGCTATCGGCCCTAAGGCCTATGCAAGCCTAGCCATAACAATTCCCTGGAAATTTCTTCCCACAATATTTACTTCTCTGGGCCCCTGTCTAGCAGGGCGACTGACATGATCCCCGGGGTGAATTTCCTATCTCCCATCCAATCATCAAGGTTCCTTTTGAAGAGGGCCAATGAGGCGCTCTGCTTAACATGTATGGGCAGTCTATTCCAGAGTATGGGGAGTCTCTGGGTCAGGAACCTATCCCTCCAGCATGTTTTGTTCATTGTGATGATAAGGTTTAGATCCCTGGAGCGTGTGGCTCTGAGGGATTGGGATTTCTTTAAGTGGAGCATGTCCAACAGCTCAAGGTTTGACATGGCCTTGTATGTTAAGCAGAGATCACCTCTGAGTAGACGGTATGACACAGAGTATAGCTGGAGTTTTTTTAGACGGTCGGCATATGGCATCTGCTTTAGGCCAGTGATTCTTTTAGTGAGGTATTTCTGTGGCCTTTCCAGCTGTTGCAGATGTCTTATGAGGTACATACCAAGTGGGGCATTATACTCTATAATGGGTCTAATGAGGGATGAGTACAGTGGGACAATTACCTCTTTTTTTCTGGATGAAAAGCCTTTAGTGATGAGGTGTGCCACATAGAAGGATTTCCTGACTGTTGTGGAGAATCCTGACTGTTGTGGAGATGTGGTTATCGAAAGTGAGACCACTGTCCACTTGTGTCCCTAAGTCTCTCATCACACTTTCAATGTTTAGTGTCTTGCCACTTATGTGGTAGTTCATGGGTACATGTTTTTCTCCAAAGGGGATAACTATACATTTCTTGGCATTAAGCTTGAGCCCATGGCTCTGGCACCAGGCATCTGTTTCTGTAAGGCCCTTTTGTAGAATATCCACATCCTTTGGGGATTCAATAATGGCTCCCAGTTTGCATTCATATGCAAACTTTGTTAGCCAGAGTCCCTTAGTGTTGGCCTGTACTTCAGAGAAGTAGATGCCAAACAAGAGTGGTCCCAGGATTGAACCCTGAGATACTCCACTTGTCACTTGTCTGGAGCTGGATTTGGAGTTGGCTACTTTTACAGTCCGGGTTCTGTCAGTAAGCCAGTTGGCAACCCATCGAGTGATGTAGGGATTTATGCCCAGCTTAGTAAGTTTATCTATATGTCCCTTAGGAAGTTGTACTATATGACCAAAATGTTGTTTTACCGTATTGGTACCTATTCCTGGAATCCAATGTAGGTTTACTAAAGTGTAAATTTTGTTATTAAACTGGATAGTAACAAGACAAAATATTCCTTTATTATCTTTATAGGTATTAATAATTTTTGGTCTAGATAAGGAGTTGTTCCATAGGATGGCTACACCTCTCTTCTTTTGAAAATGTTCTGAACTAACACTGAATATGATTTAGTATCTAATCTAAATACATCCTCTGTTTTCATATGGGTTTCTTGTAAGAATATTAATTGAACTTTATGTAGTTTGATATATTTAAAGAAACTTTCCCTCTTATTTGGATTATTTAAGCCATTAATATTAATTGAAATGCTCTTCAGTGAAGTCATTCAATATTATGATATTGAAAGAGAAACATTTTGACCAAAACCATAAGTTATTAATGAAAATGAAAGGAATACTTAAAGAAACATTATTTTTAAGGTAATGTAGTAGCATTGAAAAAAGTAAATGTATGTGAATTACTTTAAGTATTGTGGAAAATGTCAAGAAAACTAATAGTAAACTTTTATAATTTAAACTAATAACATAATAACCACCCCCAACCCTTCTGGAGTTTAATACTCCCAATTTGAGTGGAAAAAACAAAGTACCCATGAACTACCACATAGGTGGAAGTCGCCTAAATACAGAAAATGTAATAAGGGATCTGGGGACCCAATAGATAGTAATCTCTCCTTTGATAATCATATTGCCAAGGTGGTTAGAAAATTCTTCTATGCGGCCCACCCAATCACAAAAGGGATTACATCTAGAACAAAAGAGGTTATTGTGCCTCTCTACTCATCACTCATTAGACCCATCATAGAATACAACGCCCCATTTGGGATGTACCTTACAAGACACCTGCAACAGCTGGAAGAACACAAAAGTACCTCACCAAGAGGATTACTGGCCTCAAACAGATGCCCTATGCAGCCCGACTCAAGAAACTCCAGCTGTACTCGGTTGCATACCGCTTGCTCAGAGGTGATCTCTGCCTGACATACAAGGCCATGTCCAACCCAGAATTGATGGATATGCTCCACCTAAAAAAAAAAAAAATTCCGGAGAGCCACACACTCTAGAGATATAAACCTCACCACAACGATAAATAGGACATGTTGTGGAGGGATAGATTCCTGTCCCAGAGACTCCCCATGCTTTGGAACAGGATTCCAATATAGATCAGGCAGAGCCCCTCACTAACACTCTTCAAGAGAAACCTTGAAGGGTGGATGGGAAACAGAAAATTTACCCTGGGGATCACTGCTGTGGCTCTGCTGGACAGTGGTGCAGGGAACTAATGGCTCTGCAGGACAGGGGCACAGGGAACTAATCTAAGGGGGTGGCAAAAGCTAACACATTCTGGCTAGGCTTATAAATGCCCTTGGGCAGATAGCCTAGTACTCACATATGAACCTATGAACCTATATGATCACTCAAATTAACCCTCTATTCAGTAGCAACATCTAATCAGCGTCTGAGAAATATCTACTCTGAATAAAACTGTTTAGCTTCTGTTCATATTAATAGTACATAAAATAATCATATGAGAATAACTTTTTAAGGTATAACACTAACAAATATCTAAGAAAGAATGTTCCCCAGTATGTAAATAGTCCCCATTGTAAAATGTAGGCAAAACAGCAGGAAACAGCAACGGTAAACTGAAGCACGACTTGTATCACCATTCAGTAAAATAAAATCACATTTATTTTCAGGTAGGTAAGTGCTTTCACCACAAAATATGGCTTCATCAGACCATTTACAAGAAAAAGTGCGTAAACTGCCAAATATTTCCATTTATACATAACACCTCCCCCTAGTTAAATTCAAATGTTTGCTGTAGCAAATCAGTTCAGAACAAAATGCCCCCTAGTTGCTTGACATCATAAACAAATTAAAACAGAAACAAATTAACTATTTGTTGCTCATACATAAATAAAATCTGCATTATAATACTAAAAATTCATCACATAATAAAATTGTATGCATGCTCCACTTTAAAATATATACATATCTCATCCTTAGCAGCACAAATTATATTGTGCATCTATAAATCAACTAGCTGTCTAGTTGCTTTTATTATATATAGATCATCACACAATAATAAATTTATATCATTGTGACATAACATTTCCTACTTGTTATAACAGATTGTATGATCAAGCACTTGCTCTACTCTAAAACCCAAATCATTCAAGTCA